>NW_026623378.1:589713-787383 GCF_030028575.1 Malurus melanocephalus
CCCCGCCGTGCCCCATGCGGGCGGCGGGGCGGCGGCGGCGCTGAGGGCCATGTCGGAGGCGGGGGGCGCGGGCCGGGCGCGGGCCGCCGTGGAGCGGCTCTCGGAGGCGGTGGGCGAGCGGCGGCGGCAGCTGGGCACTGCCATGGGGGAGGCGCGGCGGCAGCGGCGGCTGCTGCTGGTGGTGGTGTGCGTGGCGCTRCTGCTGGACAACATGCTCTACATGGTCATCGTGCCCATCATCCCCGACTACATCGCGGCCATGCGTGGCGGCGGGGGCACCGCCGGCCCGTCCGCGCCCGCGGGGGGCAACGGGAGCGGCGGCGGCAACCGGAGCCTTCTGCCGGCGCGGTACCCGCCGGCCTCGGGGGGCAACGAGGACTTGCAGATCGGGGTTCTGTTCGCCTCCAAAGCCATGCTGCAGCTGCTGGTGAACCCCCTCAGCGGCACCCTCATCGACCGCGTGGGCTACGAGGCGCCGCTGCTGGCCGGGCTGGCCGTCATGTTCCTCTCCACCGCCACCTTCGCCTTCGCCGAAAACTACGCGACGCTGTTCGCAGCGCGCAGCCTGCAGGGGCTGGGCTCTGCCTTCGCCGACACCGCCGGCATCGCCCTCATYGCCGACCGCTATCCCGAGGAGCCGGCGCGGAGCCGCGCCCTGGGAACGGCGCTGGCCTGCATCTCCTTCGGCAGCCTGGCCGCTCCCCCCTTCGGCGGCGTCCTCTACGAGTTCGCCGGCAAGCGGGTGCCCTTCCTGGTGCTGGCCTGCGTCTGCCTCCTCGACGGGCTGCTRCTGCTGGTCCTGGCGCCGCCCGGCGGCACCGGGGCGCGGGCCAACATGCCCGTCGGCACCCCCATCCACCGCCTCATGATTGACCCCTACATCGCCGTGGTGGCAGGGGCCCTGGCCACCTGCAACATCCCCCTGGCCTTCCTGGAGCCCACCATCGCCAACTGGATGAAGGATTCCATGGGGGCCAGCGAGTGGGAGGTGGGCCTCACCTGGCTGCCCGCCTTCTTCCCCCACGTGCTGGGCGTGTACGTCACGGTCCGACTGGCTGCTGCATACCCCCACCTGCAGTGGTTCTACGGGGCCCTGGGCATGGCCATCATCGGTGCCAGCTCCTGCTTGGTGCCAGCCTGCAGGAATTTCGGGCAGGTCATCATTCCGCTTTGTGGCATTTGCTTCGGCATCGCCCTGGTGGACACGGCCCTGCTGCCCACCCTGGCTTTCCTGGTGGACGTGCGCCACGTCTCTGTCTATGGCAGCGTCTACGCCATTGCAGACATCTCCTACTCGGTGGCGTATGCCCTGGGGCCCATCGTGGCCGGCCAGATTGTGCACACCATGGGCTTTGCGCAGCTCAACCTGGGCATGGGGCTTGCCAACGTGCTTTATGCCCCTGTCCTTCTCTTCCTCAAAAATGTCTGCCAAATGAAACCCTCTCACTCGGAGAGGAACATCCTCCTTGAAGAAGGACCTAAGGGACTCTATGACACCATCAAAATGGAGGAGCGCAAAGGCGTGGGGAAAAGCCTCCAGCCGGCAGGCGAGATGGGTGAGAATGGCATGGACTCTTACCACAGAGATCTGAAAGGGGTGTCTGAGGAGGACTCATCGGACTATGAGTACAGTTAGGTTCCCCAACGTGGCCCAGACCCGGAGCAAGGAGAGACATGTGYGAGAGAGGCAAAGCCGGGGGATGAAAATGTTACTGCATTATGTTTCTGTACTGACGTGCAATATATACAGTTTAACCTTTGTCATGATGTTATGGCTTTCTTCTAGACTTAATTTTAATCGGTATTTCCCTCAGAATTCTGGCAAGGTGGGAAGGGTGGAGACAATACTGAAGAAAATTATTGGAGTAATCATTAGCAGAAATCTGAGGGGGTCCTTCAAAAAAAAAAAAAAAATCAGAAAGAAAACAAAAAACCCAACAGCCTTGTAGCTGGGGTATAATTGTGCAGAGTGTTCTCAAGCTGAAACTGTGTGTGACATACTGTATATCTGTAAAAATTACGAGAAAAGCAAAAAAGTATGTGTAAAATTTTAAATGGTGTATTCAGGGACTTCGTAGATCTTGTGTACATATACTCAGACTTTCAGTTGGTTTCATAGATTTAAGAGCAACAACTGTCTCATTTTATTCTTCCTTGGGAATAAACCGAAGTATTGTATTTTTTTTTCTCTCATGTGCTGCTCTCTGGTAAGTGCAATATGCTGTATTATGTTGAAGTCCAAGTTACAAGAATAATACGATCTGAATAAACAGACTTGGAGGGGATTGTTTGTTTTTTGTTTTGTTGTTGAAGGCTACTTGA
Organism: Malurus melanocephalus; assembly: GCF_030028575.1. Classification (NCBI taxonomy): domain Eukaryota; kingdom Metazoa; phylum Chordata; class Aves; order Passeriformes; family Maluridae; genus Malurus; species Malurus melanocephalus. The sequence goes on from NW_026623378.1 coordinate 592,036, forward strand.
GGGAGGGAGCTGATTGTGCTCATTGTAACTCCTAAGGTAACAATTCCCTAGAGCACAATTTTTACTAGCTACCGAAACCACACGGGAGAAAACCCCAGTACAAAATGTTCTCATTCATTCTTCACAACTTAACAGGTCTGAGCAAACAACATCGCKCTGCAAACGTGCTACTGCTTGCCTAAAACCAGCTCCTTGAATTCTCATGCAAATTCAATTTTAATTCTACACAATCATCCATTTCAATTTTCTAATATTCCAAACATTGCATCGCTAGCAGTTAGAGATGCAATACTGACAAGTGCCTTTCTCTGTGCCAAATGGTGCCCCAATTGCAAGGCACCCACCTCAGTGAGCCGACAGAGATCAAACAAAAACAAAAGATGGGTGAAATGTTTCATTCAAACATTTGCAAAAAGTGGAAACCTTCTATCCACCCACAAGGGAACCAGACTGCATAATTTACCCCGTACAATTCTCTTAATATAAAACAAAACCGTTTAATTCCTAATTCGTTAGGAAACAAATCATTTGTAATCGCAAGAGGGGAGACAGGACATTTACGAGTGGCCATAGCACCCGGTAAAGGGCTGCCGGCCGCCCCTGGGGATGTGTCGCCGCGCGGGAGCGGCGGAGGAGCGGCCGGTTGGTTCCGCTGAGCTGCGCGGGACGCGCGGCCCCGCCGCTCCCGCCGGGGCGGTCGAGTCGCTGCTCCGGCAGCGCGAAACTCTTGGAAACAGCGGGATGGCGCTTTGGCACGGAGGTTCGGCGAAGGAGCAATGACCACCGCGGAGAAAGGTGAGACCCCGTTCCCTAAACCTTTAGCCGCTTCTTTGTGGTAAACGGTAAAAGCGGWGCCTCCCCCGGACCGCCGCCCGCCGTGCCGCTGCTGCTGCCGGCCCTAGGGCAGCTCCCGCAGAGCCCGGGCTCCTCCCGGCACGGCTGCCACCCCGTCGCTGCTTCCACCCCTCCCGGCCGTGCTGCCGGCAGCCACCCGGCGCCGCCCGCCCCTGTTCGGCCACCGAGCTTTCAGGAGCCTTAGGCGACACTGTGCGGCACTCGCGACAACCCCCATGGCAAGGCAGGTCTGCGAGCACAGTAGCCCCTTGGGGCTGCTCTTGCCGCTGCCAACCCGACGGCGGTAGGAGCGTGGGCGAGCCCGGCTGTGCCCGGCCGCCCTGCGGGACATGGCCGGCGCGGGGCGACCCGGCACCGCCGCAACCGTCAGGCACAGCAGGCACAGGGGCGCAGCGGGAGCGGGGACAGCGCAGGCAGCAGAGCCTGTTGCGCGCAGCGGGAGGGGCGGTGGGGCAGGGCAGGGCMGGSCCGGGCGGTGCGGGGCGGGGAGGAGCCAGCGGCGGCTGGGTTGAGCCGCCCCCCGCACGTCCCCACCCAGAGGGGACCTGGCCGCGAAGGAGGCGGCGGTACCTTGGACAGAGCCGCCGCGACTCGCGGAGCCCGCCCGGCCGCCGCTCCGGAGCTCCCCGACGAGCAGGTACGGGCTGCGCGCCCCGCGCCTGCCGCTGCCCCGATGTGCGGCTGCGGGAGAGCCAGGGGCCGGGGGCAGCTGTGGGAGCGGGGGCGGCGGGTCCCTTTGACACCCACGGGCTCCTTTGCCGCCGCCCGTGTCTCGCCGCGACGGGCGGTTCGGGAGGGAAGGGGCTTCTCTTGGGGCTGGGGCTTGGGAAGGTGTCGAGACGAGACCTGCCGGYCGCTTCCCGAGCGTGAGCGCTCCCCGACGGGTCCAGCGCTGCTCCCATGGCCCGCAGGGAGCTCCCGGCCGGCGACAGGGCGGCTCCTGGCTCCGCTCGCGATGCCCACGGCATCAGCAGTGCGTGCTTCACACGTGTGATCCTTACAACGCGTACATTCCTCTTAACTTCAAGTATAGATTCCTGAGAATAAGGAACTTTTTAACTTTAAGCCTGTCCTGATAACAGTGAGAATGAGGATGAATAAATGGGAGCTGAATGTATTGCCCCAACAACATTATATTACTGCAAGCTGCCTCCCGCGTGCACTGTGTAAGGAAAACTCAAGTATAAGCACGTGGGCTTATTTTAGTCCTTCTCTGTTATCTGCTAGCGGAGAGATCAGTGCCTTTTGTTGTGGATTTGAGTTGCTGCTTTGAGCTGTGAGAAGGCCACCCGGCTCCCCAGCCTGCTGTGACTCGCAGCCACCCTGCTAAGCCKCTCACCCTGGCCCTCCAGCTAAGCCAGCTGTAAATAAAAACAGCTAGGATTATTTTTTCCTTTTTTGCCTAATAACTTTGACAATGCACCTCACAGCTTTCTAGTGAGCAACTTTGAAGTCATCTTGAATTTCTGCAGGATTTTCTCCTGTGTCAGTTTTCTTGTCCTTTATTAGGCAAATACAGGATTGGGTGTGATGCTAAGCTGTCAGCACTCAAACCAGAGACAAAGCCTCCGTTCATCCCCACAGCAGAGAAAAGCATAGTTCAGGCTACCACCTCCAAACTCCTTTATCACACTGTTTTTATAGATATGCAGGGCTGTTTGTAGTAGCATTTACTACAGACATAGAGCCAATATAGACCACATTGCCGTTTGACAAAAAAAAAAAAAAAAAAAAAAAAAAAAAAAAAAAAAAAAAAAAAAAAAAAAAAAAAAAAAAAAAAAAAAAAAACCAAAAAAAAACCAAAAAAAAAAACCCACCGGAAAGAAAGAACTAAGGTCCCGGCAAGAAGAGTACCAGCAGGATTTTTCCTTTAAGGGAGTACAGTTTGAGGGGTGCTAAAGACAAAATGGCTGGTCTGTATTTGAATGCAGGCAGGGGGCTGAGGCCAGCCCATAAAGAATGACTGAGCAAGCCAACAGTCTTCCAAGAGTTATAGGACATGCATTGTTTGGGGGGCTTTGAACCCGTGTTTTAGGAATAGAGTGCACAACTAAGTGATGWGAGCACACGAGAGGGAGCAGAGCAGCACAGTGGGTTAATGTGGCCTTTCCATCAGGGAAATTGCCTCTCACCTGGGTTGAAATTGTGAGCAGATGACAGATCAACACGAGTTTGCTGTGTGGCTCATTGCAGGGCCCCRGGGACATCTCTCAACCTTACACAACCAATTTCACAGCACATGGCCCCACTGACAGCCAGTGCAGGACAGGGAGAGGACAGGATCGACACAAGGTGTCAGTGACCACATACACATTGGCAGAGCCACGCTGGAGCTGCAGGGCTGTAATAGCCAAGCCAGTTCCTCAGGAGAGGAACAATCCACAGCCATCTCCACCCATTGCGAAACAAAACTCTTCAACTCACTTTCATATACTGTAGGGTTTTATCCAAATTGTTCGCAAAAGCTGTTGTAGAAATAATTCCAGTGCCCTGAATGTATAACTCCAAAGATAACAGCAAAAAAATTCTTTTCTACATAGCCAACACATGTTGTCTTTTAGATTTTGCATACATACAGTGCAAAGTAATTGAAAGAAAACCAAAAAACCTCCAATCCATCGAGACTTGACTGAACTCAAAAAAATCAGTCTGCTTTATCTGTACTTATGTAGTGTCATCATTGAAGGACAATCATTTGGAGTGGTCGCTAGTATATYTGAACAAATATGGGTGTCAGCTTATTCCTGCACAGAAAAGCAGTTAAAGGCAGCTTTAGAAGTGAAAACCAGGATAAGCACAATACCAGAGAGACATCAGTGGAAGTGTTTGCTCTGTCACTGGTTCCTTTTGTGRCTTCTGGCAGCTTAAGCTGTCTCTGTGGACAAATAGATGCTATTTGGAAAGACTGTTCTATGAAGCAGCTCAAATCCAGTGCACAGTATCTCTCCCAGAGACTCTCTCTCTCAAATCCAGTGTACAGTATCTCTCCCAGAGACTCACAGGATCTCCCAGCTCACACCTACACCCCAAAGCACTGCTACCCTGTGAGATTCTAGCTGCAGAGGGCAAAGGCACATCTCCATCAAGCTCCTTTTTACATCTTCTAGCATGACACTGTACCCATGGAACAGTGCCACGAAAAATGCATTTCAAGCCTGTGGTGTTTTCATATAAAATGGTAAGGGGACAAAATAGAAGATCCTAATATAGAAAACTGCAGAATTACTATTACCTGTGTCAACGTAAGTACTTTCAAAGAAAAGTCYCCTCTTTCCTCCAGCTAACATGTAACAGTAATACAAAGCACGCAGATCATGCCAYGATAAATCGCGAAGTAAATTACAGTGACAAAATAAACCATGCTGAGAAGGGACCTTTTACGAGCATCAGATARTTCTGAATAAATAAATAAATTTATAGCAAAATGAGACAAACAGAATGTCAGAGCAAYCTCCACAGGGCTCAGTTCAGCTACTTTGAATGTCGTACTTCTATTTCTCTTCAGGTTTGCATTCTGAAGCTTCTGTGTATGTTTGYGCAGGGAATACTCCCCTCGTACATTTTGGTCATAAATAATTGGTACTGACAAGACTTTAAATCTTCTCTATTTCCAGAACTGAGTCATCAGGATCCGTAAGTGCCCCCAAGTGAATTCAATTTCTGTCCTCAACAAAAGATACCAAAAGAAATGCAGGAATGTCAGACCTAGTAAAAAAAAAAATGCAGAAGAAAGAGAAAGATACACGCAGCAAAGATGAAAAAGTAAGTAACTGTTTTCGGGAAAATGAAAAGGAAAAAAAAGGAAGATGACTTAAGAACTTTTAATTCTGTGAATTAATACCGTAATTGTAACCCAAACTGTTTCAGAGCCAATTTCTTCATTTCAGGGAACACCAGTTACCCTGCAACAGTTTCTAGTCAGAAACCTTGATCTAACAGTAGTGCTTCTCATATCAAAATACAYTCTTTCTCCCAACATCCTCCGAAGAATTTCGGTATATTAAATATTATTATACAACAAATACTTCTATACTACAGAAATGGCATGAAATTATTCATACTAGTACATCACTATCAAGCTATTACATATGATTCATTTTTAAGCTGGTTTAGAAGGTGTTGGGTGTATGCCTGTAAGTTGTCAGCATCCAGGGGTTAAAGTTTTTGTCCTAAGCCAAGTCATGAACTGCACAGTGACCTTACCCAGAAGGATAGGRTCAAAGCCAGGTATCAAAAAGAAATACCAGCTAGCACATCTGTTTCTAGGAAATCAATGACAGAAGGAATAACTCTTGACTAAACATAACTTGAAACTGTAGAATTGCCATTCTTTTATTTCCGAGATCCAGGGTGTATTACAGGCTAAATTGGATTAGCATTTCCATTAATAACAGGTAATCCTATGATGCTTTTCATTAGTATCTAAAATATTTGGTTTCTAGATAGGGAACATAATGCAGCACTAACTTTCCTGTGGATGTCAAAAGGCAGAGCTGGACACCCAGTCCCTGCCTGCTGCTCAGAGCCCTTCCTCCTGCCCTCCCTCCCTGCATGCACTGTCAAAGGAGCATGCAGCTCAACCAGCTCTGAGCAGCAGGTGGGACAAGGGAACTGCTGATCCTTTCTTCCACCCAAAATCACACTATGGCCTGCAATCCTGCAAAAATGAATGTCCATTACAGCAAGAGCTAGCGAAAAAAATCTATGTTGCCTACTTTAGGAGATGGGCAAAAATCAGATTAGAAAAACAAAGCCTCCAAAAGTTTATGGCCTACACTAATCACTAATGGACAAGCAGAGCTGCATTAGATGACCATTTCTCAACTAGGAGACACAGCCACCTCCCTGAGGAGCCACGCTTAGAGCATCACAGCCTCTTGCAATTTCCCAGTCTTTCATTAAATATCTCTTTGCTTGATTTTCCCACTRCCCCATAATTGCTTGGGCTTTTAAATGACTAATTACACTTCACTGGGTTAATTCTACACTAAAAAACAAAGGAAGCTTAATTGCATGGACAGCATRGAACTCGTTTCTTCCCAGATACTATTGCTCCAAACAGGATAAGGATAAAGGAAGTATAAACAGAAACGTTTTATCAAGCCTTCAAGGGGTGGGGTCCAGACTGACCGACAGCAGAGGTTTGGTTGGACAAAACAAGGGTTTATTGAGGATTGTACATAGTACTAATGAARAGGTAGACCTGCATGTTTTCTACTTCTGTAATTTTATAACCATTCACATTCCCAATCAGACAAGTATTAACCCATGGTTTTACTWATCATAAGTTAAATGCACATTTTACAAATTAAATACCTTCTCTTACTATATTTTTTATTCTTTTATAATGTTATTGCAGGTTTCCTGGAGTTTAGCTGAAAGTATTTGCTTTCACTATGACTCTGTGCTAGGATTTCTAGAATTTTTACCTTTCTAGAATATTCTCCTTGATAATTTTCCACCAGTCCCCAGGTCTATGCATTTGAAAGCCTATGTAAAGTACATTTGTAGTAATCAGGCCTCTCAACTGCTAAAACAGAATAAATTAATTTTAAAAGGAATGTAACATATTAATCAGCAACAAAAGAATAAAAAAGAAAACAAAAGAGGACAGATTGGGAACAAGTAGAATTCCTCACTAATATATATTTATTTTTTATGACTAGGGAGTGCCAAAACTTCCAGTTCCACCACTGCAGCAGACCTTACGCATGTACCTACAGTGCATGAAACACTTGGTGCCAGAGGAGCAATTTAAAAAGACCAAGGTCATCGTGGAGCAATTTGGAATTGCAGGAGGCCTGGGGGAATCCTTGCAGCGAATGCTTGARGAAAGAAGTGAAAAGACAAAGAACTGGGTAAGCAAATGATGTAGAAAAAATAATAGCTGTGTTRGATGATGCATATTTACAAGTTCTCCCTGATGTTCTATATGTGATCACTGTTTTCTTTCAGCAGGTCATTGCAAACGGGTCATTCTGACTAATTAATATTTCAGACATAACAGGCTAGGTTTCTCAAATTATCTCAAAATCCATGTCATTGTGATGTTTTCATATCAACTGTTTTTTGACATAAATGCAGACATTCATTCACCTCAGGTTTATACACAGAAGTCTCACAATACCTGTAGGAAACACCTTTTGGATGTAATTTCTTCCTTTGCCTTTAATAACAGGATTTAGAATTTTTATTAGAATGAAAAATAYTTTCTAATAAGGCTTTAAAAGTGCSTTRCATAGCYATCTACCCAAAGTTCTGATCCACTCCAATTATTCTGGAATGGAATACTTCCTGATAGGAATTAGTCTTTTGAAAYTGAACTATTATTTGCCACTCGTTGYCATTYTATATCAATRTAGTTACCACATATGCAGATACATTTATATACATGTCTATCTATCACACCCATCATGCTGAGATCTCTGCCTTTAAAAAAGTTCAGCTCTCTGCTTCCCAAGGCAGGCAAATTAAATAAGCCATAGCTGAAGTAGATTTTATCATTCCACAAAGTTGCAGTCCATCCTGCCTGCGTTAACCATGTTAGAGTATGGCAGCTAAAAGTCAGAGTTTTATTGAAGTTCTTCTATCCCAGCAAGGAAAATTATTTTATGGATTCAGTGAAATCTTGCAACCTTGTTACTTATCTCAGTGAATTGTGGTTCTCCCTTTTGTGTGACACACAAAAAAACCCCATCAATTTGCTGCTATGGTYGGGGGAAAAGGCTACGGTGCTATCAGTGCTTTCATTTCAAAAGCGGTGCCAAATTTCTGACCAAAATGCTGCTCAATCTTGTTTTCATGTTGTGATCATAGAATTTCATGGTGGCTAAACTAACCAGCATTTAAATAGTGTTCCTGATAGGAAATAGCTTTCCAGAAGACTTTTGAACACTGAACACTTATGGCAGGAAAACTACAGAGAAAGGATGCATAAGCATTTTCTGAAAATGTGACAGTTTTAAATACTGGTTATTAAAACAAATACCTGACTCTTAGATGAATTAGAAATGGTTTTATTTGGAATTTAATTTGCCAGGAGTATAGCTCTAGCATGTTCCCCTGAAGACTCTAGAGACTGTGGGGGAAGCATCTGTTCTAATAGCTATGAAATATCTCGGAGGAAAACTTTTTCAACTGATGCATGCATTTGTAATTATTTTTGCATAATGTCATTGTTGTTTATAGTTACCATATGCATAGCCTGCCCCCTCAGAAAGACCATTTGATCTTTTTATGAAAGCCTCCATTTTCCAAATAATGATTCTTCAATCTCAGCTCAGACATAAAGGAATGCAGTTATTGTTCATCTGTGTTTTCAATAAAAATGGTTCAAAATTTAATGTGTGCCTGCCTGGGTCAAGAATCAGCAACTGCATTTTGTCAGTGGACACAGAGGGAATTCCCCAGGGACCCTATCCATGTGCCACTATCTGCAGGACTGAACCATTAGGCTTGGGAAATTMTTTTCCCACTCTGTCTTGCTACAGGACGGTCACTGATGGCTAACAATGGAGCATCTTGGCATCACTGACAAATATTTGAAGCCTCCTGAGGAAAGGCATCACTAGTAAAACCCTGGCCATCTCTTAAACAMTTCTAATTGCTATGCAAGAGTTAACATGGTGTATTCAAACGTTTTCTGGTTGTTGAGAAAAGAAAACAAAATACCCAAAGCACCACGATGTGGAGCTTGTTTAGTTTTTAATGGAACACACTGTAAATTGTCATTGATTGAGAAATAGGATTATGGAATAGCAGCTGACTTCAGCTGAGCTGAGGTCACAGAGCCCAGGCTGAGAATGYTCAGCAGCTCCATTAATCAGAGCCATGGCTGTCACCAGCAGCACCAGGCAGTGTCCCCTCGCCCCCAGACTGCTTTTSTGGGTGCTGTTTGCAGCTCTAAGGTGTTGTGTCCCTCCCCTCAGGTGTTTAACTACTGGCTGGATGACATGTACCTCAACAACCGGCTGGCTCTCCCAGTCAACTCCAGCCCCGCCATCATCTTCGCTCGGCAGCATTTCAAGGATGTGAATGACCAGCTGAGGTAATGTACTACAACTTTGCAGCTTTTGCTAAGTGAAAGGGTATTTTAAATGTACCGCTTTTGCAAAAAGACAATCAACTTTCATTAAAAAATAAGGGCTGCAGYCATTAAAATGATTTCCTACTAAGCCTGCTGACTGAGGGAAATGTTTCTGGGGTAACTCATACCAATATTCAGAAAGGAGAACTTCATTACTATTACACTCATCACATGAAAAGAAATCCCATGGGATTTACATTTTTAAGGAATATATTCAAATTTTTACTGTATGTAATTCACGTAAACCACTCTGTGATGAAAAAAAGGAAATACTAATTTCTGACACACGGCTTGAAGGAAAATAATCTTTAACATGACTTCGTGATGATTCATAGCCACCCTGCAAATTGAAAAGGCCACACTGGCATTAAATTGTCCCTCTCAGATGCACAAAAGGGCACCAAAAACACTGGGGATCTAAGAATAAGAATTCAGAAATCATTCTTCCCCACCAACACTGCYTCCTTCAGGCCCCTCGTTCCCAGCCCTGAACTGATCCTTCTGCTTTGAGCTGTTGTGGGCAATTACTATCATTTAAAAAGTGAGAAGGTAAGCACGTAGCCAAGCACAGAATATGCCTCTCCAGGCACCCTTAAAACAGGATTTCATTCCTCAGCCTTTGCCAAAACATTCCTTCTTTTAAAACAGTAAAATTCTACCTTCATATAGTGCAATTTTCCTCTTTGCTTTTAGCACTCTCTAGCTGCTCATTGCTGAAATAATTAACTGCATGTGAATTTATRCTATTATAAAACAGCCAGAACCTTGAAACCAATATGCATTATTTTAACATTTTGCATAGACAGCTAATGCATCTTTTTACTTTACTTTAAACATAACTGTAAACGCTTCCATTCATTACTGACTAAATTTATTGTGCACACAGCTTTCAAAAAACCTCCACTTTGCATTTTCTAATTCACGTGCTTTAACAAGGAAATATTTTTTTCTGAGAGCCTCCCATTCTGACACAGTGCAAACGGACAATGTCAGGAAATATTACACCTGTCCATAGCTCTGCAAAAAGAATATCTGCTTAGGACAGGAAGTACTCTAATACTGGACAGGTTATGAGTATTGATGTTGAAACCTATGTAGAGGATTCTATTAAATATTCAGCCTCTGCTCCCATTCTCTAAATAAGCACTGTCAGGCTTCCTCCTGTGGTAGTCTGTTTAACCATTTGAAGGGACTGTCTCTAGGATTTCATATTTCTCCTGACATGAATTAATTTAGGTTTTGGGTGGGGGCAGGGAGCTCTTSCTGCCAAGCCAGAAGACTTTCTCTCCTTGTGCTGTGTCATCAATCATTCAGGCTTTCCTCTGTCTCCCTGAAACAGCCCAGTGTTGCCAAATGACAAAAGACTGATGTCACTCCTCTCTGCCGCTTGCAGGTTTGCCACCAATCTCATTTCAGGGGTGCAAGACTACAAAGGTTTGCTGGACAGGTAAGTATCTTGGAAGGAGAGCTTGAGTATCCACAGGGCTTCTGATTCAAGGCTGCACTCTGTACAAAATTGGGCTGTGTTTCACCTCTCCACCGCTGGGAAGGGCTGGGGCTCCCATGTGCTTCAGGGCAAGTGCTTCAGCAAATTTTATATCCTTTCTGCTGTATTCCTGCAGTGTAACAGATYGAAGAAGGATCCTTTTTGATAGCTGTGAGCCATCACCCTGGCAGGCASAGCGCAGCCCCAAAGGACACACACAATTTGCCTACCAGAGTTACTGGGAACACAAGAGGAAGCTTTATGCTCCCCACACCTAAAGAGCAGCAGCCCTGTGGTTACACAGCCTGCACACCTTTCCTGSCACTCTCCACTTAGAACAACACTGTCCCACCTGCCTCCTCTCATTCCCCAGAGAAATAACACATCACCACAGCCAAGCTGGCTCCGTAGAAAGGAAAAATAAGCTACTTATGCTCATTACTTTCTGTGTAAAAACGCGGAGGAAATAGATAATTCTTCCAGTCGTGTATGTACTATGCACATGTACAAGGAAATGAGTGATACAGTGAATTTGAGAGCTGGGAACTAAAGTGAGTATCTCTAGTCTAGAACTGGAACCGTTTTAAAGACATGGTTAACCAGGATAAACTAGCATAAAACATTATCCACTAGCAGCTGTATGAGAGTAAACACCCTTGCCTGCTTCCTCACCCCTGCCCCTGTCTGGCAAGTTGGAAGCTTAGTCCTTAGGAAAATCTCTGCACTGCAAAGTCTTCTTCATCCTATGGTCTCTGCAGCCTGTTCTGACCAGCAGAGCCATTATTTCCTGCTGCAGTGTCAGTGGGTATTTTACAGTCCATAATCAGAGTTGTAATTGTGATAACTCTTTTTTTTCCTGGTCACTAAAGAAGCCTTTTAAAGAGATGTTGTTTTCACCTGCCTTCCAATCAAAAAAGGAATACGTTTTCAGTGCATATTAGTCCATAGGTCTAAGTAAAAATTAGCAGAAAAGTGAGGACCTGTGGAAAAGAGAAATTCCCTCTGTATTGCCCAAGTCATTMCTGTTTGTCAGGCAGGACCCTCTCACACACTCTGTAACCAGTCAGCACAGTACAGGGCTGCTGTGATTTGCAGGGAATTTCATCAGTATCTTTCTTTGAGGTTCTTGTCTTTCCCAGCTGTCCTGCTGATTTCTGTCCTGCCAAGTTTCTGGGGTCCCATCTAGGCAGGTTTCCTACGCACATTGCGAAGCTGCTTGTGACCTGCTATTTCCATTTCCATCATATCCAAGATGATAATGCAATTGCTTGATGAATATGCATGAAGCTGCCAGAAATGATGTGTTTAACTTTGGTATGGGAATTCATCTATTTCCCTTATACTGTAATCCATTTTATTATTCAATTTGTGTTATAGCTGATCTAATTGTAACAGAACAAAGGACAGATTAGATTTCTTTTCCTTTCTGTCTCTCCCCTCTTTTCCTCTGGCTTTGTTTTTCTCCTTCTCTGCAGCCATACTTTACCACCTGATTTTTCTCGTGGACAGCTGTCTGGTCACCCTCTCTGTATGAAGCAATACTATGGACTCTTTTCTTCCTATCGTCTTCCAGGATGTACCAAAGATACCCTCGTGGCCCAGAAAAGCAATGTAATGCCAGAACCCGAGCACATCATTGTTGCTTGTAACAATCAGGTAAATTTTCTTTTTTTATAYCTTTCTATATTCCTTAATTTGCTTAAATTCACTCCTAATCTAATCTCTGTTCAGAAATGCCATTAGTGTGCTACGTATGAGCTCACTTCTTACCAAGCACTGGCGGTCACTATTTCCAAAAGATGCTTCTGCAGCATTTTTGTCCTTGGCCCACATTATGTTCAAAGTACAGTGATGCAGAAAGGAGGAATGTAACAGAATTCATTTGCTTTCTCCTTCAAACAAAAATGTTTAATAAACAGAGATGAAACCACAGAGAAAAGAGAACYCTATTAGAGTGCATTTGCTGGAAATGCTCCTCGCTTGACAGTCAAGTTTTGGCACTCAATGCATGGCAACTATACCACATTATACCCATGCATGGCACAGACACCATGGAGGGGTTCTAAGCTATGTCTGAACAAATGAGCACAGATGCAGGCAGAAATACTGAAGTGTTAGAGTGAATCTGCCCCAGCCAGTAATTGTCAGAGCAGCAGAGYCGATTTTCTGGGCACAGGACCTTATAGCCCAGCTTGGCAATTGACAGTACTGGGGCCATGCCTGCAGGCCCTCTTGGAATGAAGAGGTAGGTTCCAGCGAAGCGCTTTATGCTTTTCCAGGAAATGCAGGAGATTTTCTAGATTCTCTAGCTTATGTTTAAACAAATAAGACCATGAAAATTATTTACATACTTTCTGATTTTATCTCTCCAAGTTTTTTTTAAGCCTATTCAAATAGCGTGCATTTTATTTGAGCCCAGCACACAAAGGGAGTCCCCTATGGCAACTGGCATTACATTGGTGTTAAAACACAGCGGGGATGAGCCCTGGGCCATTCCCCAGTGGGTTTGCATTGCATTGCCTGCAGGCTTGGTTCTCCAGGCAAGACTTCAGCATCTCAGCACCCACCCAGGTGACAGCAGAATCTTGGACCACAAAGGGTCCAACCCACCTCTGACTGATTATCTGACTTTTGTCSTTTTTTTGCAGTTTTTTGTTTTGGATGTTGTCATTAATTTCCGTCGTCTCAGTGAGGGAGATCTTTTCACTCAGTTACAAAAGATAGCAAAAATGGCAGAGAATGAAGAGGAAATGCTGCCTCCAATTGGCCTGCTGACAACAGACGGAAGAACAGAGTGGGCAGAGGCCAGGAGGATCCTTATGAAAGGTTAGCAGCAGCAATCCCAGCTTTCTCTACTTCATCATCTTCCTCCTCACCATCACTGCATTTCTTTGATGAGAGTGRACATCACAGCAAACATAAGGCTGAATGTGCAACCCCACTGCTGAATTTTAGAGCAGTAGGAAACTGAGAATGTGTCAGATGTGTGTTACCAGGGGAGGAGCAGGAAGTGCTTGACCCTCTGCCTGTGTATGTTTAAGTGTTGTGCCATGTAATAACCCTCACTCCATTCTTTGTCTTTCATCACATAAACTACATAACATCAGATTCTGTGATTTGCTTTTTTCTTCATATCCATTTTATACCAACAGGAATGATGTATCCTCTTAGCTTTTGAAAACTGTTACACATTATTGATCTTATCTAACAAAAGCATCTGCAAGTTGAGCACCTATTGAATCTAGCTGCATACTCTCTCTAATCAATGGAGAAGGTACCAGGGCTAATTCAACCAAATCTTCTGGGAAAGATGACACCAGTTATTATCTGGGGACAGCCCTCTCTCTCTTCCAACAGGCAGTTTAGCTCTCTCAGATTGTGGACTTGAATGTCAAACTTGGAAACAAATGAAAATAAAGGGTGGTGTTAGAGACCTCTCTCACATCACACCTTACATATTTTACCCTAAAGCTCAGTGATATAAATGCCCTCTTTTTGCTATTTTACATGTCTTAAGTATTTACTTTTCCCTCTTCTTATCTCCAGTTCATCAAYGCTACAGAAAATACTGCTGTTTTACCAATGCCCTGGAATATACAAAATATATCAATGGTCTCAAAATATGTTTACCATCCCAAGGAAGGTTCCCCTTTTCAAGTTTATCTGTGCTTACAAAAACTTCATATAGATACACATAGAGAGTCCTGGCCATTATTTCAGCAATATTATGTAGCACTAGCTTCACATTGAAGCTTTCTCCTCCTCTTCCTCTCATTTCTTTTTAAGGGAGGAGACAAAAAAAAATAAAGAAAATTGAGGTAAACACCTAATAATTTATTTTCATACCATACTGTTAAGGAAAACAGTCAATGCCTTGAAACTTACAGCAAAATTATCTTTGTTAATCTATATCATCTGAAAAAAAATTAACCAAAAAAAATTAACAAAAAAAACAGAACCCTCTCCATAGCGTTTTTAGATTGCCTGGCATTTGCCAAAATACTCATTTTAATCAGGAAGCAAACCAACTCTGTTACGCAGCTGAAGAAAACAAATTCTGTACTATAATATCATAGCACCGTGATGGGAGCCTTCTCTCATTGAAGCAGGAATCCCACCCCAGACCATTTGCATCAACCCAGCTCCTCTATAAAGGTGAATGCATTGCTGTTGCACATGGAGATGTGATCATTAACAGCCCTTTTTTTTCTGTCTGTGGTGGTGAAATGTTCGTGCAACAATAAATAAAAGAGGAAGGGAAAACCTGTGAAGCAGTGTGAGGTGAAAGAGCCACTTCACAGGYGGTCTGCACTGGGCAGGGCAAGACAGGATGCTTTGGGACAGAAAACCTATGCAGTGCTGTGCAGGGGTTATAAAGGAGATATCTCCATAGGTTGCAAGTAGAGGGTCGGTCTAGGTGAGAAATCATCCAAGATATTGTAATAAACCCAGCCACATAAACCCAGATTTGTAAACACACTCAGTATTTTAACTGCCAAACTAACTCACTCTTCCTAAGTACAGGAAGTGAATTCTGTGTGAAGTGACTGGCTGCAGTCTCATGCATACTATATCTGAATTTGATTCAGAACTGTCTTCTCATRTTTTCCTTTCTAAAACTAAAACAAAAAAACCCAGCCAACCAACAGCTGACTGGCCAATTCAATGCAATTGTGCATTAGAAAGGAAGAAATGTCTTGTGGGACTTTAGGCTTGTTCTTACTTTTCTCTGTTTTAGCTCTTCCTGCAGATATTTTCCCAGTCATGGTCCATGGATTCTTGTGCAATTTATTGCCTGCTTTGCACGATAATTTCTCAGTGTTTGATCAACTCCCTGGACATGTCTGTTGCCTTCTGTAAAGGCATCTTTCTGCTACTTTTCTGTTTCTAGCAGAGCTTAAATTGTATTCACTCTAATACCTAGACTGATACCCTGAAGCCATGTGTCAGACCAAGGGTTTTGTATCTGTCAAAGATGTGTGGGTGGAGGCCACAATGAAATATATATATATAAACCTATCAAACAGCGTAAAGCAGAACACTGAGCAAGCTGTGAGCAGTTTGTAAATCACTATCCAAGCTGTTTTTCCTCAAAGGTGCCTGGCTGCAAACACCAGAAGCTGATGCATACAGGACAACTTCTATTCACGAGGATCTTTGCACCTAGACCATCAATAAAAAAAAATACCACAGTTATGGTCAGCCCTGCAAGTGTGAGATACTAGAAAAGCTTTACAGCCAAGAGGACAGGGACCTGTCTTCTCTCTTACAAAGCTTCTCAATGCTTTTGAAGACACTCAGAAGGGACGCTGGTGTTCACATTTTGCAGGGCAGCAACCTCTCTGTGTGCCCCATCGAACACAATCTCTGGGCTCAAGCCTTTGTATGAGTTGCCAGGTTCTCCAGCTGCTYTCCCTAGGACTCTGCTTCTGCTGGCAAGGGGAGACAGCACTCTGTGCTCCACCAGGAGCCTGCAAGAGGTCAAGCTGACCATCTCTGTCCCTTGGGCCCCTGGCTGCTCATGTTCCCTCGCAGGAGTCACCAAACTGCAATGGGCAGTACCTTGCCAAAGCCTGCAAAAGGCCACAGCTCCCCTCTTCCTTCTCAGCCACTGCYATCACTTGCCTCTCCTTCTCTTGCCACATTTTTAATTTCTTGTGCATTTGGTCTCTTTTTCCCTACACAGTATATGGAGAATGAAGCTGGATGGTATCAAGCATCTGTTTTTTTCTTTAATTCCTCACTAACCTAYGTTRCTCCTTCTGGAAAGGTTCATTATTYCTTACTATGAAAAATGCTGTTCTTTCAGAGAATCAAGCTACTTTCCATATTTGGAAACCTTAAAAACATGCACAAATTGAAATGGCCCTGTATTTCAAATGCAAATCARAATAGTTTAATTTTAAATATTTTTCCATTCTTTCAGATAAAATAATTTAACTGAAAGATTTGTTGAACTTATTTCATATTTGTTGAACTTAGCACAGACTTTAAAGAAGTTTTGATCAATCCGAATTCATGTCTTTTGTTAACAACATTCTGAACCAAAAATCATTTACACCAAAATCTAGCAAAACCAGCAGATGAAAGCTGATCTGTTAAGAACAAAAGGAATTTTATACAGATGCTTGAAAACCCTTTTTCCTTTGATCTTGTCGAGAACCATTTAACAGAATTTGATAAGGTTATATGTTTTTAAAAGAAACAAGTTCTTGTTATAGGTTGCTCACTGCTATCTTTTCAATTAAGAACTGTATTAAGTGCTCACAATTATGTAGCTCCTGTGCTTCAAACTGGTCCTCAGACATCAACAAACCCTTAACCTTCGTAATAATTCTGAGTTAGWCAAAGAATCTGAGAAGAAAAAAACAAAACACATAAATACACCATAAATAAGGAGGAAAGCACTGAGRACAAAGTAAATATACCCTCAGTAGTCCAACCATAGAAGCAAGAGTGTCAGGATAGGGAAAAGAAAGAGATCCAGAAAAGCCCATTTTATTCAGCAAGAGTGACAGGAGAGCAGTGCCATGGGGCAACCCATGGTTTTGGCAAAACCATATTCAAAAACTAAACCTCAAAACCTCAACCACGGATGTTTCYTCATGTGATGTAGGCAATGTAACCTAAAGATCAGGGACAGGAGAGACAAGAGGGTTTTAATGCAAGAAGACAAAAACAACATGGGGTCTTCTGTTCCTTGTTCTGAAAAGGATTTTAATGGGAGAACAACACAAAAACACTCCAAGCTCTGCTGTTCCAGAGCAGAATACTGCAGGAATAGCGTGAGCCCTGAAATTTTCTGTTTTCCACCTGTCCTCTGTAACTGTTACATATAAAATAAGTAAGCAGTGCTGGCTTTAGGAGTGAAATAGATCTATTTTGTAATACGATTACTTCAGGAAATGAAAGGCAGAAAAAGAAAGTGGTTATTATCGAATCATGTGAGAGATACACAGAGATATTACAAAAGTTAACACATGAATTGATGCTTTGGTGTAATGTTCCCTGCACTGAGATGATSTGCTGCTGAGAGAAGCTCTGCAGATAGCAGCTCCCTGCAGAGTCAGGGTCAGTGCTCTCCCAGGCAGAGGGTTCCCCAGCCAGTGCTGTGCTCAGAGCGGAGAGGATGTGAACATTTCCCTCTTTTATCCCCAGACTCCACCAACMGAGACTCCCTGGACATGATTGAGCGGTGCATATGCCTGGTGTGCCTGGACAGCCTCAGTGGGGTGGAGCTCAACGACACAAACATGGCAYTGCAGATGCTGCATGGGGGAGGATTCCATAAAAACGGGGCCAATCGTTGGTACGACAAACCTATGCAGGTAAATACCTTACAGCAACTGATTTCACTTGCACTTTGCCTTTTGGTGGGGGCCACTTAAAATCAAGTGGGAGAAAAACCAGGRAAAGAGCAGGTTTGGTGTGAGCAAGGCAGGGTAAGCAGGGACACTTCCACCTTTTCTGAAGCTGCCCTTTGCACTTGAGGAGATAAGAGAGATACACAGATGTACAAGCAGGTAGGCATCAGATACAAAAAAACAGAATGCATTTTACTAGACTGAGTCAAATGAAATGAAAATGCTGRCCTAGTGTTCCAGAATGAAAAAGAAAAGCACAATATTTTGCTTCATTTCCTCTTTYYACAAATTTKCCTGACATCCTCAAAATGCTACTGCTTGTAATTTGCCATGTGTTTAATCCTCACTTAACAGATTGTTTACTCATTTAATGACATCCTTGTTGAGACTTCTCTTAAGTATTGACTTCTCAGGCCTTTTTCCAATCAGATTTTGATTGTCGTATTTTAAAGTGTTGCACTGTTTTTTCCACACTTTGCAATAGATCCAGAGTGAAGTGATGTATTAATCTCCAGCTGTCAACAATGTTGACACCTTATGAAAAATTGAAAAAGCCCTGACTGATRCACTGCTTGCATAATGCTTGTTGCTCTTGCCGTATCTAGGAACAGCAACATGAAAAGAGAAACCCCTAAAACAATTTCACTTGCACCGACTTACCACAGAGCAAATACATTTCAGTAGTCATTCCTGATTTATGCCACTGCAAATAACATCATTAGCAGACTCTTTTGAAGAAYAAACCATTTGCCTTTAGTTAGAGCCCCGTTATTTGCAGGATCAATTGTTGAGATGTTTCAAGCAGATGAGAATAAACAGTATTTTCTTTGTGTCTTCTTTTGTAAGGCAGCAGAAAGCAAATAAAATTGCACAGTGTGTGAGAGAGCTTCGTCTGTCCAGATGTATTCAAGCCAGAAGTAGTTAAAAGGTGAAGAGAAATTCTTAGGGAAATAAGATCTTTTATGCAAACACAAAYAATGTAGGAAGCCATTCTAACAGTAGAACTTGTTCTTTCTCTTCATATTCTTCTTCACCTTTGTAGTAGTGGTTCAGAAAATGTCCAGGTGAACTTTTTGCATCATGGCCACGGCTCTGAAAACCTCATGGAAAGCAGGGAGRCAGGATGTGTATGTGTGATATAAACACACAAGAGGGAGTTAAGTGGGTGAAGTCCTGCCAAGTTGTTGTGTGTTTTCACTTCAAAACGGTGTGGKAGAAAGCCCAGACAAAGGACAGGAGAGCTGCAGTTGTCCTAGACATCTGCTTTTGCTTGAGATGCAGAAGTAAAGAGCTGCAGGGSTGTATCACAGAGCTGGAGTGCAGCAGGTTGTCACCAGCAGTGCCATGTGTACACAATGACATTAAGAGTGAAGACAAGTGAGAGAGAAATGAAGAAAGCATCTCAAAAAAAAAGGTTAAAAATAAGCTATGAGAGAGCTGTCAGATAAGGATGAGCTTTGCAATAAAATGGGATCCTAAGGATTTCCCAGATACAGATGGTTTTTTGTCCTCAAAAGTGGAAGGAGAACGCTGCTCTGTCTTTCTGTTGATGGGTTTTCTGTACCATAAAGCAGATGCTAAATCAACTTTTCAGATTCCACTGGGAATTGCTGAAAATTACATTCTGACAGGATGCAGTSCATAACAGCAACATGAAAGGAATTTAACACCTTTCACAGGACAAGCAAGTTACCCACAGTAAGCCTGTAAGTCACTCACTGATCTGTAGGGGAAAGAGGTCCCTGACACGAACATCAAGAAAACCATAGGGGAACCATAACATCTTTGTCAGGTTGCCATCACGGATAACGTCCCCAGAACATGATTTATTCCCTGCATACCTTGCACCTGTTGTTTTCCTTGTTTAGTTCGTGGTAGGAAGAGATGGACTCTGCGGGGCGGTGTGTGAACATTCCCCTTTCGATGGCATCGTGATGGTGCAGTGCACTGAGTACCTGCTCAAGCACATGTGAGTTCCCTTTCTGTGCATTTTGTACCCACTCCAGCCCCTGGGAAGCCTCTGCCAGCTTCCCCTGATGCACAGTGGCACTAAGACACATAAAACTGTTGGAAAGCAGTAATTCACCTGCTAAAAGAGCAGTGTTTAACTAACAGATTATTGATGTGACCTTAATGACTTCTGTCTCACATACCAACAGGAAAGAAAATTCCAAGAAATTAGTCCGAGCCGATTCAGTGAGCGAGCTTCCTGCTCCACGGAGACTGAGATGGAAGTGYTCCCCTGATATTCAGACACGTTTGGCGTCAGCAGCAGAAAAACTCCAAAGGTAGAGCAGATGCCTCATTTTTCTCAGYCAGGACTGCAAGCTGGAAACTGCCCAGCACGTTGTGTGTAGGCATGGGTTCCCTCCTTGGGTCTGCCTGCTCCTCCTCATCTCCGTGAGCTGCACATACCGAGCATCTCTTTGCAGGACCTTTGTGGGCTGGAGCTGTGTGGGTGTGTTCAGGAATTGCATTACCATTGTTTTCCTTCCACATAAATATTATAGAATATAAAAACCACTGGAAAAACAGTTCATCTGTGTTGGCACAGGGTACAAACAACAAGTCCTCAGTTTTTGTCAGTCTTCTATGAGTTTGAGCTGACCAGTCTGAAGCCAGGACAGTAGGGGTGCATAAAGGGGACAGTAGAATACAATTGGCTTGAACAAACAACTTGAATTTAGGAATGTAATTTGTTTACATTCATAATGCTCCTAACAATGTCTCATTTTTCTGACCGTTTCCAGGTTGTCAAAGATTTGCATGATCTTTGGGGGTGGGGGTGGCAGTAAGAAAATTCTTTTTTCTCAACACTCAGACCTCTGATCCCTCTGTAGAGAATTAACACATTGTCTGCAAGATCAGCTGTATGTCCAGTGTGGTTGCATCAGATAAGACCTYAAAGTGGCTAGAAAGGAGTGAGAACATTCAGGATGCAGAATAATTCCTTTTTGTTTTTAAAGAAAGGTATTAGTCCTCTAAATGGAATCTCACAATGAGCTTAAGGCCTTTATCAAGTTCTAAAAGCAACCCAATTCTCACACCACTAAACCTCTCAGAAATTTGTCAGGAACAAAGCAGGCTCTCGCTTAGGCTTTTAGGATGGAAACACTAAGGTTAGCAGAAGGTTGCTGGGGTTCTTTTGTTTTTTTTTTTTTTGTTGTCTTACTCAAATAAACAGACTTGAGTGCCACAGTTAAGGCTGCACAAAACAAGCCTGGTGTAGAACCTGCTTGAATAAATGTTACTGACCAGAAACAAATTACCAAAGTCCAGGACTGTCTGCAGAGCAGGAGGCCACTCATCTCCAAGAGAGTACAGGCAGGAAAAGATCTCTGTGGTTTTGTTGCAAACAGAAATGGGACAGAATGTGCTTTAGTGGCGAACAAGTTAAGGGAGGTTAATGGTTGGACTCGATGAGCTAAGAGTTCTTTTCCCACTTGAGCAATTCTATGAGATTCTTGCAGCTACCCCAGCAGTAACTGCCTTCTGCTTGTTTTCCAGGGTAGTGGAAAATCTTGATTTTATTGCCTACAARTTTGAGCACTATGGAAAGGAATTTATTAAGAAACAAAAGATCAGCCCAGACGCCTACATTCAAGTAGCACTTCAGCTGGCATTCTACAGGTAAGGTTATTTCAATTCATAGGAACAAGGTACACAAGATAGTGGGGTTTTTATAYAGAGAGTCCATTTTTCCCTCAACATCCAAACAAATGCCTCCTGCATGAAAATGAGTGATCTTGCCTAATGGTAGGACAGACAAGATAGAAATTGACACTTGGTTTTGAGACAGAGCGCTCCTTTTCTTTGTTCCTTTTCCCTCTTTGTGCTCTGCCTTCCCATCCCTGTGTCCCACACRTGCCATTCCATGCCAGAGTGGCACAGAGAGGAGGGTGAGGGGATGTGGCAGAGATGGGAGGGCTGTCTGTGGCAGCAGCACCTGGGGAGCCCAGCTCCTGGGCAGAAACAGCACAGCCTTGCCACTGTGGGCAGTTTGGGAGGTGCCTTTTCACCACGGGGTGAAAATCTTCTGTGGGAGAACACTACAGCAGCGTATCAGATCAGAGATCCTACCCAGAATAGTGACTACTGCTGTTCCCTTCTTCACAGTCACACCAGCTTTTGATAATATCCCCTCATTTCCATGGTTTTACCAAAGTTAAAACTCCTTTCTACATTGCCAGAACTCCAGGCTAGTGAYGGGTTGCATGGTTTCCTGCAGAACAGCCTATTCCACAAATAATTCTTTATCATGTCAAGTTAAATCCCAGAGTGCTCTTTGCCTTAACACATTTTGTGTGCTCCATTAACATCTGTTAAACATCCAGTTTGCATATTCCATTAATAAAACTTYAACAATGACCTAGCCTAAGATTTTCATCTGGATTCTACCCATGGTATAAATCCCCTGTTTGCAACAAAAACCTTAGGGGACAGTTATGTTCTGAGATTACCTGCTTCAACTGAAAGACACATAGCTGTATACCTGGACCCAAATTAAACAACAGTCTTCATACTCTGCTCTAATTACTATGTGGATTTCCATAACATCTCACAAATAGCACCCTATTCCCCTTCTAGATTCCTGTTTTTCATTCATGGACTCAGTGTGTTTTTTCACGTTTTAAAGAAAACCTATTTCAAGCCCATAAGTAAATGATTAATTACACAATTATTTTATGGTGCAGTGCAAATAAAACATTCCTTGAAACCTTCCAGTAAATTTTAGTTTTACTAGTCTTGTTTTTACACAGCAAGTCATTTTTTACTGGCAATGCATAACTAAAGCATATACAGCTGTATGCAGCTCCTCAGAAAGGAGTGAGCATCCATCTTTTGTAAGTTTCTTATRGAATTCTATCAATATTAAGATGAATACTGCGCAAGAAATAAAAGTGTGGCTGCAACAATAAAATGCACCAAGCCTATATTTCTCTTAGTCTTTATGACTCTTAGAAAATAATTATTCCTGGTTTCTCTGCCTTCACTCAGGTGCCACAGGAGGCTTGTCCCAACCTATGAAAGTGCTTCCCTGCGCCGATTTGATGAGGGCCGGGTCGACAATATCAGGTCTGCTACCTCAGAAGCACTTGCTTTTGTCAAAGCAATGGCAGGTGACAAGACAGCTGTGACGGTACGTTGGTYTGTCTCCCTCTGTCTGCTTTGCCAAAACACTAAGCAAATAATGCATTCATGGTCCCAAGTCTCTCATTTTTTAACTGCTAACTGAGAATATGAAGGCATAGGGCAGGGCAGCAAGCATTACAGGATTTTGGGTTTTGTACAAACCTTCATCAAGCTGAATATAAATCTTCCCTTTATTTTTATTTAAGCATCCAAAAGATTTGGAGGTGCCTGAACAAGACAATATAAGAAACATAATATCTAATTTTAGATWTAGCACTGTCTTATGAATGTTCTATCATCAGGCCCAAATTCAGCTCCCTGGAGAGATCTGGGCTGAACATGCAAAGTTCAGGATCATTAAACTGCCACACCAGGGGAATTGCCTGGCAGGTCCCCTGCAGTGGTTAGCTCTGCTGCAGACTGCGGTATGCCAAGTGATGTAATTCCCATGCTTTCATTTCTGGATATATGGATATGTCCTGGCTGATCTTTTTTGTTTTAAAGAGATGTTTCTACCAAACAGAGTAAGTCCACAGGATCCTCAAAGGCTGAACCTTAATAATGATTAAAAACGTCATCAAGCTAATCAAACAACCCTCCAAACTGCCCTGATATCAAGCTGCAAAAAGAAAAATTAAAACTGCCTTTCTTTGCGACACCACCATCTGTTTGCCAGAAGCACAGCACAGAGGGGACGGGGATGCAAAGAGGTGCAGCTGAGAGCTGAGCTGCAGAAGCAGCAGCTTTGTGCCCTGTCCCATCCCTGGAGAGCCCCCCTCAATGTCTCTGTGCCGCTTCCACCCACTGCACTGYGCTGCTGTAAAGGGAATTTCCAGGTGGCTGCTTAGATGCAAAATGCTGCCACAGTACGGATTATTTCTCACAGTAAGCCCATTCCAGTGGCAACAGCCCACATGGCTGTTCTTTAGAATTTAGCATAATCTTGCTAGGAGCATTGCTGAGCTGTAGGTTAGGTGTAAATTAATGAAATATTATAAACCAAGGTCTAATGTCCCTGAGGATGGTAAAAATTTGCCCAGGGAAGTGCTGTGTTCATCTGCTGCTTCTTCAATCTCCTAAAGGTTGACATCATACCCAGAACTGATGAGAAAGTTCCATTCAAATAAGTTCCATTAAATAAGTTCCATTCAAAACTACATATATATTTTAGTATCACAGAAACTTCAGAAAATATTAATTTAATACAACCCTATTCYGAGGTAATTTCTTTAGATCTACAAATTGCCTCTGAACGTGAAGGGGTTAATTCTCTTTTKCAGACAAAGAGATGCACCCCTTGGTTTAAGTAGCCTTGAACTCCCCAAAATATTGTTATTAATAGCCATTAATTCAAATCCAGTTMAAACCGTTTTCCTTCTGATACGAATAAAAATTATCCTCAAACGATAGCTTGAACAGTCACCAAAGATTGATTGAGTCAGATTGATTCTTTAGCAGGAGAAATATCTCATGCATTTGACACTTGCTGTAAAAGCAGCAGCTACTGGCACTAGAGATTGCTCGAACGGCTGTAAATTAATCAGATTTAAAGACTGCATTCGGTAATTTAATCTGTACAAGGGAACTAAGGCCTAGCTCTAGCCTTGTGAAAAAATATCAGAATTTGTATTTTGAAGGTCCCTGATGGTGACCTTGACTTGCTTCTAAAAGCAATTCTTTGTTCAAAAGATCATTCATCGTCCACAGGAGATGAAAGGTCCCTGTTTATYTGGAGACCCAGTCATTTCTGGCTGTTCCAGGGTCTCCCAAAGTTGCAGTTTTGGACTTGATGTACAGCAGAGCAGCCCTTCTTAAGATCATTCCCTTAATATAAAAGGCTGCCATTTGACAGGAGTCAAAATTTACTATCGTAAATAGTTAATTCAAAATTGTTATCTGAAATGTGAGGCATCTGTGGAGGGTAGAGCAGCACTGGAAAATTCTAGATGCCCTTTCACACATGGGAGTGATTTTCTGACTGGCTAGGAAAATATCAGTAATGGCTTTTATTAATGYCACTGTGTAGATAAGACATCCTGGAGAAGATACATTGTTTGTTTTGAAAACACTGAATTAACACTGGGCAATTATTTTCCCCGCTTCAAATGCAGTGATTCTGTCAGTAACAATCCACACCCCCAAAACMCATGGATGGAATCCACAAAAAGGAACTGCAAGCCTTTTCTTGACTTCAAACAAACCACCACCAATTAACTTGTTCAACCCTTGCAGGAGGTGCTGATCAGGACATTGATCCCCGAGGTTTTTCATTTATCAAGAGTACTCACACCTGAGCCAAGAGCAAAGGACATTGGAGGTGCTTGCTGTTTGGCTCTTGGTTAGTTCATGGAAGAGGCTATTTCACTGCAAGTTTATTCAATAACACATATATTCTGATCACCCCAACAGGATTCTGAGAAGATGAAGAGATTTATCGAAGCAATTGCAGCTCAGACTAATTACTCTGTTCTGGTGAGTAAAACTGCCTGTCTGAATAAGAGCTAGTCAGCTTTCTCAAGGAAAGTATGAAGATACAGTCATTAACTWTTTAAGCACTATAAAAATGTAGGCATCTCCAAATAGGAAAGTATCTGCTGTCACACCTATGAACATTTCTAATGGCCCAAATAACCATATTCAACTAACCTCAACTAAAAAAAAAAATAACCACCTATGCATTTTCTTATATTGCTCTTTGCTGGAGGATAGCAATCCCTATCTGGAACCTGATCCTCAGATGGASTGGTATTCTGGAAGATGTATTTCARTATTCCAAAGTGCCATTTCTAATAAAGGTCATTAACAGTGAAGGAATGATTATAGTAAGTTTTCTTTTAAAGATCTGAATGCAGTGTCTAATAAAAGGAAGAGATGCCTTTCAGTGAAGAAATCAGTTTAATGTCAAATACAACTCAATTTCTGTTGATTAAAAATGAGACAATTCAGTCTGGCTAATGCTCTACATCCCACTGTGCCAAGACAAAGCACAGACTCATTCTATAAATGACTTAGTCATACCACTCATGAAATTGATAAATATTAATAACCAGCTATGATAAGTGAATTTTCTACCTATGGTTTTGCCTCAGACCATTGCCTTATAAACCCACATTGTTGGTTACTCTTTAGATATTCATAGTATTAAAGAAATCGTGCATTTTCAGAGGTGGTTTCAAAGGTATACTCAGAGCACTGGAGAGGCAAAATGTTGCKTTCAGGCAGGATTTGTTCCTAAGACTGTGAAGCAAAAGAAGCAGAAACAATTCTGCTTGAAAAAGAAAAACGATTCAGTGTTTCAAGCCTTGTGCTGTGATCTTAGAAGCTGAGACCTCATATTCTGTAAAGCAGTCAAGTCTTACTTCAGGGCAGCCACCTCACCTGAACCATCTCAGGGTAACCTCACAATGAACACAACATACAGCAGGTCACAACCAGTGGAATCTCTGTACAAGAGCTCTCAAAAAAAAATAAAAATAAAAATAAAAAAAAAAAAAGAGAGAAAAAGAGGAGAGATGCAGCACATGGGAAAATATTAAAATTGCCACTGGAAAAACAATTTATCTTTAAATTTAAAAAGCTCTCCAGGTATTTCTACTCACCAAGCTCCCCCTCCTTTCTCAGAATAGCAGAATKTAATCGTTGTGGATTTAAACTCTGGATAAGACTTAGATGGTCTGACTAAATTTTGTGTAACAGACTAAAATGTAATAGCTCCTAAGGAAAACAAAAAAAATCTACTTCATAAAACAAAAAGCAATTTAATGATTTTATTTCCCCTTGTTAAGGCTTACTAGTAGCATTGCTATCTTAAATGTGGAGCTCTGAAATTCAATTTAGCCCAGTTTTTTCCTATGCGTTGACTCACAGTTTATTTCGTTAGCCTGTCTCGGCCTCTCTTCAGACATGACATTGATCTATGTTGCAAAAATGTCATTGCTAACAGCCTTATAAATCTTGTGTGATAGCAAAATATTTCCTTTGATTATCAAGTCCGTTTCCCTGAATGGGAAAAAGAACGTAAACAGAGCCCTGGTGTATGCTACATTTTTGCAAGCATCCTTGCTCTGTCTGAGCTGGAWGAACAAATATTCCCTTTTCCAATGGGTGCCTAGTTTTTAATAAGCCAAACCAGACCATGCACTCCCAATGCCCTGCTCCAGGCACTTATCAGTGGTTAAAATTACTCTCCTATAAGAGAAGTAGTAAACTTGAGCTTTGCTTTTCTTTTTTTTTTTTAATCTTGGAAAGAAAAGCCAAGCTTGTGGTCTTTTTTAAATCCTGCCTTCTCTCAGCCTGTTTCCCTTGTTACACGGGTCCTGTGCCATCAGCTCTGCTCTCAGGACAGAACAATGTCCCTGGTTCAGCATTCCCTTCCTACGTGACTTCAGCCTGGAGCAGGGAAGAGCTACAGCTCACAAAATCAGTATTTTCACCAGCAAATTACAGACATTACATCACTCAAACCAAGTTCATCAACTCTGACCAGAACACTAAGCAGCAATAATCAAAATGCATCCAAACTCAGTTAAATGCTGTTGTCTTATCACATTGTGCACAGGCTATTACTGGAATGGCAATAGACAATCACCTGCTAGGGCTCAGAGAAGTGGCACGGGAGCACTTCAAGGAGCTGCCAGAGATATTTACGGATGAGACTTATCTGACAAGCAATCGATTCGTCCTCTCAACCAGCCAGGTGAGTTTCTCCTGGTCACTGCTCTTGCCAAGCAAAGCATCATTCGTCTGTGTTTTGCCAKACCTTGTAGCTCACAGTGAGARCAGTGTAAAAAAGCAAACAAAAGCGGTATCATCAAGAACCATGAGGAAGTCTGCAGCTTTCTCCATATTTTCCATCCTGGTTTGGTTCAGCAGCACAGCAAACACTGACTGCAGTTATCACGTCATATGCAACATTCCAAAGTCCCTCACAGAAATTCTGGAAATGCACACRAACAAACTCAGTAAAATTCACATGAGGGCTCAGTTTCCTCAATTTCCAAATTACGTATGTTCCCATTCCCCTTCTTTTCCTCCTTCCCCTGAGWTGGCAGCTCCAGTGAGCAGTCTTTACTCCAGTGAGAGTACAGCCACAAGCCAAGAAGGGCTGCCACTCTGAGAAACAAAAAGCCAAAGGCCATGAGGAAATTTTACTCCTAAAAGTACTGTGTTTGAGATCTTTGAGAGCCTTTGAGAGCTTTCAGTTATTTGCCCTAAGACAGCAGCCCTTGCAGGTATGCACYCTAGACAGACAGACATTTACAGATTTACAGTTATTTGCACMTACAAAGATACTCTAAGAGTCAATMYTCCCTACATTTAATGTTCTGAATAAGGAARCATCTT
Organism: Malurus melanocephalus; assembly: GCF_030028575.1. NCBI lineage: Eukaryota > Metazoa > Chordata > Aves > Passeriformes > Maluridae > Malurus > Malurus melanocephalus. The sequence continues at coordinate 620,303 of NW_026623378.1, forward strand.
TATGGCATACAGCCTAAAAATTAAATGTTTCATTGCATGTAGTAGCAGTCCTAATGAAAGAAGAAATCTATGTAGGAATTCATTCACTGAAACACTAACCCAACTGCACAGATTGGGACTRTGCAACAGAAGAGGCTTACAATATCATGCTACAGCATAAAACCTTAATAAGTAATTTGATATTGTCATAATGTTTGTAGGCTTTCAGACATGAGTGAATGTAACCAACACAGTACTACATAAATTCTCCAAGAAACTATCCATGAGCAAAGAGTGCTTCTGAATAGCTTTATGGCCTTCGGCTGTTGCACAGCAAATTCATCTGACAATTCTATGGCTCTATTAGCAGGACTAATGGCCTGTTCTACACCATTAAAAAGGCAAATGTCATTTGAGAAGGCACATGTACACAAAGTCTGAAACACAGAGATTTCTAACACATCTTTCATTTTCTGCAGGAAAAAGTGTTTCACTGCTGTATTGTGCCACGATGAAAGTGGGGTGCAATAAGAATGCCTAGTTGCATTAAAGTGTTTTTATACAGCATCACAATTATAAATTATTATTAGAAATGGACAATCCTAATTTCTCTAATTTAATGCAGTCTTCAAATTGCAAGTTTCATATAACCTTAAGAAGTAAAAAAACTTAGGAATTTCATATAATCCTTATACATAAAATCAGTAACAAATCTTACAGCTTCAGTAACAAATCTTACAGCTTTCAAATATCCATATAAATTGAGCAAAGAAATGCATTATGGCCACTTCAAATTGTACTAGTTTTTAATACATAGCAAAAAACAGAGCAACCAAATTCTGTACTGAGATCAGCTTTTGCCTTCCAAGGTAAATCATCTCCAGGTCTGGACTTATGAAGGCAGTGATACGGCACAGAGCAGGATTCACCAGATTACCAGCACGTGTAGCATTTGTGTCTCGTTTTTGTATTTCCTTAGCAGCTGATTTCAGTGCCCTGATTAATCAGAGATCAATCTTTCCCTTCTCCCTGAACCAGGTTCCAACAACTATGGAAATGTTCTGCTGCTACGGGCCTGTGGTGCCCAATGGATATGGGGCGTGTTATAACCCACAGCCAGAGCATATATTATTCTGCATCTCAAGCTTTAAAGAATGCAAGGAAACCTCCTCAGACATGCTTGCAAAAGCTGTGGAAGAAAGTCTCCTAGCAATCAGAGATCTGTGCAAAAAATGCTGTTCTATTACAGCAAAGCCTCCTGACAGGCAAGATGCAGCCACAAGCTGCAGCGACCACCGACACTAAGAGTCTGTGGGAATCATTCTCCTGAATCCACCTTATCAATAAAGGTGACAGCTGTTCAAAGGCAAGGCAGTAAGTACTAGTGATATAATATGTAGAACCAAAGTGTCAATTTTTTCTCATTGTTGCCAACATTTACAACTCTATGTACTGAATCTACTGTTGCTTAAGAGTCAGCAAGAAAGGTTTGGTCACACTGGCTGAAATGAAGGAGGAAGTCATACAAGTGTGTGCTGTGCTGCCATTTCTAACCATAATTAACTTGTGCCATTTTACCACCTAAAAAGTTGAGTAAGTTTGTATATGGCATAAATTAAATGCTAAGGCACACCAATTAATTATTTCCCCTGCAAGTACTTCTAAAATATTCACATCTATTACTACAAGATCTGCATGAAAAGAAAAGAAGAAATTTCCCCTCTTGGGAATTTTGAGAGTAACACTGTAAATAATAGGCTGATGCCATTATATCTTGAACATTTGCATGAAGAGTATTTAACACCACCTGTCTATTTACTATATAAGAAAAACTGATTGTTTTTAAAAGACTGGCCCCTGTGCATTTCCACAGAGTTTAGGAAGATAACACAAATATTTGCATGTTACCCCAGTTCAAAAATGCTGCAGATATAGTTTAACCTTTTTTTCTGGTTTGCACTGGTCTCAAGCAGAGTCCTGTTCTGAAAGCAGCATATTGGAGACAYGATCCATCACAAAGAACTGGGAGAATTCTGTCCCTAATGAATTGAYTTAATTCTTTCTATCAGTGAGCAAAATCTGGCCTGACAGAGCAGCAAAGCACAAAACATAAGTACTACACAATCCTTCTTAAGACTTTTTCTGTTTGCATGGGAATTAATTTAGTCACTGTGACTAGCAGGAGAGTGAATGCAACCACACAAAATCAAAGAGCAATAACCAGAATGAAGAGGTAAATTAGCAATACAAAGAAGTCTTCAAGCTAGAGTTATAAATACCAATACTGCTACTCATAATAGCTTTGTATCATCCCACTTGGAGGGATTCATATTTTATATTTTTTAACAGCAGATGTAGGGTATCATATTCTGCAATATACAGTAAATTCAACCAAGGAAATTATATAGTAATTCCCATTTTATGTGAGTGTTGTCCTGAGGGTTTTCTCATTATTTCTTTCATTGCCTACAACTCCTTCCAAGGAGCAATATTTTCAGTCACTTTCTCATGAGGTGGAATATGATGCCTTACTTGGAAGTGTTCAGTTTTCATTGTTAGAATACAAGTTACTCACTAGAGACACTTACTTCCCAACTCCAGGTGCAGATGCCATGCTGCACAAGCTGGAACACACTCTGAGGCCTGGCCAGGGATTGCTCTCTTGCCTGTGGAGAGGTTGAGATGTTCTCTCTTCCTTTGTAGACTGAACAATCACATGCTTAAATGCTCTGAAGCCTAAAAGYGGAATAGATTTATTTTAATAACCTAGAGATGCAGATATATTTCTATTTAAGAGCTCTATATACAGATTCAGGAGATTCTGTATATCTGTGATTATTTTACTGCCTCTTTGGAGCTGCATAATTGCAGTTAAGCAGTCTGCTCATTAAAGGACATCCACAACCCCATATATGAAAGCACAGTGGGTCTGATAATCAGAGCAAGTCAGCTATGTTGGAGTAAATCAGTGTGATGATTTACAGACATTAAGAGCTGGGCTCATTTTTTACAAAAGTTTCATTGAAAAATAYGTACATTTCATTATTCCATGAGCTGTGCTTCAGATCAAAAATTAAATCTATTTTTAGTTTACATAAATAATACTATAGCATAAAAGCTGCCCCAAAGTTATCCTAAATGCTTTAGGGTTCATTATACCATGAGCTATGGTTCAGATCAAAGATTAAATCTATTTTTAGTTTACATAAATACTACTATAGCATAAAAGCTGCCCCAAAATTATCCTAAATGCTTTAGGTTGGTAGTGATCTTCAGGATAATCTTGTTCCCACTTCCCTGGCATAGACAGGGACACATTCCACTAGACCAGGTTGCTCCTAGCCCATCCATCCTGACCTTGAAAACTTCCATGGATGCAGCATCCACAACTTCTCTGGGCAAACTATTCCATGCCTCACCACCCTCACAGTAAAGAATTCCTTTCTTACATCCAATCTAATTTAAAATGTGTAAAAATACATAAATAAAAATCAAGAAAACTGTTAGCCAGACCAAAAGTTTGCTTAAAAAAATACACTATTCAACATAAAACTTGAAATAGTTCCTATACTATAATTATGAAAATTACTTTGAAACATTCCCAGTAATTTTGCTTTGCCTCATTTCACTACAAAAGCATTCTGAAATTCTAATATAAATGTAGTATCACATATTTTTACAGAATTACATGTTTAAAATTGCAATCATATTTTAAGTGTATAAAAATACTGTGAATAATTGTTTGATAATTTATTCATTTTCTTCTACTTAAATATATAATTTTATTTTGTATTCCTAGTTACATAGGATAATTATTTGAWAATATTACCTCTTTCTCATTTTACTTTTTTCTCTGGAATCTTAACAGTAGCTCAGACACTGTGCTCAACACAGACATTGAAAACTCAGGATGCARCTACACCCACACCTGAAAGTTTATACCAATTTATCATTAAGAGCCCCTTATTTGTCTACAGCTGCTGTAACAGGTGTTTTGCATCCTCCAGCTCTGGAAATGATTGGTGGTGGAAAATACTGACGCTATTTTCACTTGAGGACCAGTGACCGCTCGTATTTCCTATTTATTTAGCTAACCTTTCCATACTTGTCTCTTAGTGGTCTGGTTTTAGTTTCAGCCCAAATATTTGAAAGGAGCAGCTTTGATGAGCTCCATCCCTGCAGAGGRAGCCTTTTGTGTACACGCTTTACATTTGCCTCTACCTGTGCTGAAAGTACCATCTGCAAAGTACCTGACTCTGTGCAAGAACCTTCAGGCTCAGCTCGGGTCTGTTTAAATTGGAGTGTTCTGGTTAAATTACAGATGGATGCAAATTTACAGRCRTTGCAARCTTCTCTGACAGCAGGAGCTTCTCAAGGGATCATACTGCTTCTCAGTTAACAAAATYCCTTACATCTATGTGGCATGATCCCATGCCATATTAAAGATTTCAGGAAATAGGTTTTCTTCAATTCTTACTTTAAACTATTTGTATTATACAAAGTTCCTTTATGAAGGTCAAAATAGACACCTTTATGCACTTATGGAAACCAAACATGAAGCTTTAAAAATGTTTCTAACCACAATRCTGTGGAATAGATTCCTCAGTATAAAAAGAGAGAAAATTTTGATTGACAAAGTAGATGTAATTACACAATGTGCCAAGTGGCTATGATTTAACGAACCCTCTTGGTAGGACCCGGGCCACACAACTCCCCGCAAGAGAACTTTCAGAAGGTAATTGTTTCACTCCCCCCTGGGTGTACACCAATGTACACGCAGTGCTGGGGTGCAGAAATTAAAAAGCCAAATGTTTAATGCAATTCCGTGTTCACAGTGATCAAAAGTAAAAGACGTTCGACTTCAGAACAGGGGTGTTTCAAGGGTGTAAGAGCCCGACCTCGCTCCTTTGACAGGAGCGCTGCCAGAGCCCCTCTGCCAYGGGTAATTTGGCAGGACACGGCTGTGACAACACAGCGTGAGTTGCAGGAGATAGAGAAATATTTTAGTGATACTTTTATTTTTATAAAAATTATATATTTATGACAAATGTAAATGTGTATTTATAGCGTATGTTGTTTCCCGCCATGTTTTGTCTCTATTGAAATATATTTATCTGTACCGACATATACTCCCTGAAGTGTACGCTGGTAACGCGCATTCAGCTCGTTCACAGACGGAGCTCCGTACCGCRAATAAAAGCCACCTGAGGAAAGACCTTGTCGCTTTTTTTTGTGCCAGGCAGCCCCGGCCCCGAGCCCAGCTGGTTCACAGAGCTTCAGGGGCGAGCCCGCGGGGAGCGAGCCGGGACCGGGACCGCTCCGCCCGCCGCTCCGGGCGATGGCTCCCGGGGACTCCCCGCTGCTTCCTTCCCCCATCCCGTCTGGCAGGGGACTCAGCCCTCCGGGCTCCTGATGTGGAATCATGGAATATCACGAGTCAGAAGGATCATCGAGTCCAATTCCCGGCCCTGCACAGACAGCCCCAGCCATCCCAGCACGTGTCTGAGAGCGTTGTCCAAACGCGTCTTGAGCTCTGTCCGGTTGGTGCTGTGACCGCTGCCCTGTGAGCCTGTTCCACTTCCAGCCACCCTCTGGGTGAAGAACTTTTTCCTGATATCCAGCCTACACCTCCCCCGATGTAGCTCCAGGCCGATTCCCTGGAGTCCTGTCCCGGCTCCCAGATTCCCTGTGGCGCTCACAGATTCCCTGTCCCGGCTCACAGATTCCCTGTCCCGGCTCACAGATTCCCTGTTGCGCGGCTGGCAGGCTGCAAGGGGGCTCAGAAAGCACAAACACCTCCATCTTTTGTGCTTGCTAAAATAAGCTTGCATTACAGTGTGTATATATTCTCCTTTTGSAGTTACACATACCTCATTAAAAACACAGTCTGAAATAAGCGCATAAACCGAAAATGAAAACATTTGAACCCAAATGTAGTTTTAAAGTGAAATACTTGAGAGTAGAGTTAGATTTGCTGCTCACAGCTCAGCTATTATTTCCAGCAGCTGACACAAGGCAGGCAGAAGGTACCCCCAGGGTCAGGGCAGCTGTGCCACATTTTGGAGCAGAGCTGCTCCACCTCCCACATCCGCAGGTGAGGGACCGAGGCAGCTGCGCGGCTCGGGGCACTGCTGCAGGGTTTGAAATGGCTCCACGGCAGCTCTGACACAAGAGCRGTGCCTCGGGGCTCTACAGAGTTTGCAAGTGCTGCACAACTTCACTATCCGTACCTAAAGTGCAGCGATGTACCATCCACATAGGAGGGTTGTAGTTCCTTTTTTGTCATTCAGCTCATTAAAGATGGGTGTGTCTATTTCCTGTTTATTAGGGAATGAGCAACGCGTTTTGCTCTGCTTCTATGCTCTCCAGCTTTAATAATAAATATTTCTGCCTAGTAAAATCAGTCTAAGGTTGCAAGACAAATCAAATTGCATGCATGTGATCTCAAGTACTCAAGTTTTGTGAATTCAAATCAAATCGCATGCATGTGATCTCAAGTATCCAAGTTTTGTGAATTCAAAGGCTTTAGATAACACAGAGGCAACCTCCCCCCTGAAAAAAAAAAAAAAATGTACAAAAGAAAAAAAAAAATAAGCTCAGTATCTGACAAATCCCTATTTACTTGACACTGAAAACTTACAAAGAGCATGAGTCAATCCAATATGTGGGCTACTGGCAACTCATTCCAATTCTTTCCCTRGGGCTGGTGCAATGTACCTGTCACRGCTCTAACATGGGGAAARTAATCAGGAGTTTTTAATTTAGARCCYACAGTATAGAGATGTCATCTCTCTCACCCATTTTATAAGTGTGAATTAATTTTCTGAGATTGCTTCCTAGAAAGCAGTGAGAGCTGTCTGATGAGGATGGCAAAACAGCAGCAGAAGCTGAAAGCATGCTGCTTTAGAAAACAAACTCTTTCCTCAGCCACTTTTCCTACTTTTTCAGCAAGTTGAATTAAAAYACTGCAAACAGCTTTGACAGGTGGACACAGGTTTAATGTTTGAGAACCACTGACCCTTGCAAGTCATACAAATACTGTGGAGCTGAGGTAAAGAAAATACCTCCACCTGCCAAAATAACTGTTGTGTCAGTCCAGCCTTAACACAGCTGAGAGAAACCTGGAAAGGTGAAACCCCGAATGCCTGACTATACAGGAATCTGCTTCTGCCTTGTAAAAACAACTCAATAGAAAGCAATGAATTAAAACAAATTTAAATCTGGATGGTGCTTAGGCAAGTGCTYGGCCTTTCTGTGTTGCTGGAACTGCATTATCAGCCAGTTTTCTTAATTTCCCCAGTTCTGATTAATTTAACATTATACAATGTACCATAATAAACCTAAAAAGTACCTAATTCATCTTAAAAAATACATGGATCAAGAGATMATTTTGTCCATTCTGGTTTGATATTCAACTTCACAAAAATCTCAAGTCTTTAATGTCCGGAGAAATTATTCTTTCAGTAGAAGAAAAATGAATTATGCGTCAATGAACAATTGGGTTATCAAGGTTGTTCACTTAATGTTCCAGCTGTTCTATAACACCAYCTTAATGCTTATTGGAGAATTAATTTGAATTTAGTCTTATTCTGTGGTACTTACAAATAAATACATTGCGTTTCTTGAAGCTGCTCAGCCAGTTAATAACAAATACAAGTACAAAATTAATTTCTTGCCTTTTACCACTAGACCTAGCARTGACAGAGGGTGGAGGCTTCATTCAAAGGAGATCCATTAATATAATAATAGTGAAGCCAGAGATTAAAGTGGATAAGCTTTGTGGGGAGTTCTGTACAGCACTTARCTGCATTAACACTGGGCTTTGCTCCTTGCCCTCACAAGTGCTAAAACTCAGATATACTCAAAATTCACTGGAAACCAAGCAAATACAGTACTGGCCACTGCTTCTTTGCCCTTTTCCAGCTGTCCTAAAGGCACGTGGACATCACCTTATTTTGGAAGTGACAACAGACTGGAATGCTGTAGATCTGGCTGTCGACAGGGAGATCATATTTTGTTGCAACATGTGGATTTTCGTAACTGCTGAGCTGTATTTATTGCTCTCCAAAAGCATTTTTAAATTTGTGCTTCCTAAGGCATAAACAGTTCAGGTTCTATGAACATTTACACTTTTAAGCTCTATACTGCCTTATATTCCAGGCAGTTTGAAGGGCACAGTCAGGAACAGAGAATGGCTTGGGAGTTAAGGCCATGCTTGGGAAAGCACTGTCTGGGGCCATCCCTATGAACCAGCACACAATCACAAGAAAAACTTGGTCCACAGAGGTATAAAATAACACTATCACTATGTCCAGATTCAGTCTCCTTCCCTAGAGGTGASAGAGGCATTAAACCAATATTCTTTAACTGGAAAAGAAATACTCAAAGTTAAACAAAGCCAGAATTATATCATCCCTTTAGAAGACTGAAACATTTTTGCCTTCTACAACTCTGATCTAACAAGATTAGAAAGTGAGAACAGAGTGAGCTGGATTGAGAACATCAATGCAATTAAGCTTGGCACAGCTGTCCAGGGGCACTTTTTGCAGCAAACATTCACACAGAGAGCAAACTGGGTCTGCAGCACCTGCCCTGGACAGAAGGGAGTTKGTTCACACCTCACTGTCACCCTGACCCTCCCTGCCACTGCTGAGCATGTCCTGTCCACAACCTGGCTCCAGTGCAGCCCTCAGCACAGGCAGGGCTTTCCCAAACCCACCTACTGCATTCATCACTGACACAACGAACAACTTACTGCTCGGGCAGTAAATTGTTTATTAGCCTCTTAGGTAAATGCAAATTAATTAGATTGAATTAGTTTAAATAATGCTAGTTCTGGGCTGGATTTATTCCCAAAAATAGCAGACTAAACTCCCCAGATCTCTTGAGCATGGAAAGCTGTGAACGTCACTGGAATCAGAGGAAGCTCACTAGCAGGACTAGTCTTGGGATAGATTTTTTGTTTTATTTTGTTTGGGTGGGTTAATTTTGCTGTACTCATTACCCCCTGTAACATCATTCTSAGGACATTTCTGACATACCTTCAAGTTAGAATAACAGCAGTTTTTAGGGAGATATTAAGCCTTAATAGTTCAACATGTTTAGCTGGAGCAAATACAAATAAGTTTTGAGGAACACAAAGCTGCAGATGTGAAAYAGCAAGATTTTGAGAGAAGCTTGGATTGAGGACAACTGCTCTGACTTAACTTTAGAGTAATATTATGATCMAATTGTGAGAGTGAAACAAAAAAAATTAGCCACACCTAAAAGAGATCTCATAGTTCCACATAAAGAGAACTCAGGCCCTTTTACTGTGTTTGTGTTACAGAAAGAAGAATTAAACACAAATTGGCAGTAGGCATTTCAGTTTGGTACCTGTCYCCCCAACACCACCTGCAGTTAGCTGCCACAGCACTATCAGGCAGCTGGGKACTGGAAGGCAACTACAGTAGCCACCGGGACAAAGGCATGTAATTATTTTTATAATGAAATATCTACTTTTTCCCCCTCAAAGTCTTCCTCATTTTTAAGGGGATTATCTGCCCTGTGGATAATCATGGCCATTTGAAAATTGAATTTAKCCTCCAAGTCTTCTCTACAGCGACTCTCATCCACACTATTGTGATAAAGTCAAATCAGGAAGAAGAAAGCAGCCGCAGCAAATTATTCCACTAGTAACACCAACTAAATTGCTGTGCAGCTTTTATGGTTTGACTAATTGTCTCATTAAGGCACATTTCTGATCACTGAAATGGATCTCAAGTATTATTAATCACTGAAAAAAGTGTACCACTAAGAGCCTCTTTGCCTCCTATGCTTGGCACTCTTTGCAATGGAAACGGCTCACAGGCCCGTGTTGATTGGAGCCCTGCTGCTGCACAGTTGGCAGTCAAATGGTACTAATGGCACAATAACCCAATATAACTAAAATAGTTATGCCTTTCACAGAAACAATCTCCTTATAACATGATTAAACTCTATCATGCGCATTTCCTTGTGTTTTGCAAATGGCTCTAAAAATCTGACAATTTTTCCAGTAATTTCTTCAAAAGGAGGGAGAAATACATATAAAAAAATAATTGGCTATCAAGGAACAAATTAAAAACATTTGATACATTTAAAAAAATATGAAAACAACTGCAGCAAGCATGGGCTGCACAGCAACATGGTTGTRTAGCACCCAGTCCACTCGTCCTTGCAGAACACACCCCCAGACTGGGTTTGTCACAGTTATTTGCAGGCACTTCAGCAAACCTTAGTTCAGGAGCTGGCTTGCCCTGGGCTACCTCTGTAAGTGATGAAGAGAGGCACCTCCACAAAGCTGTTCAGATCTCTGCAAAGTACAGTGTAGTGTCTCTGGGCTGCTAATTTAGGTGCTTTATTGGTGCTTGGTTTCAAACAGTATTAGGAAAGATGAAGCTTCCTCCTCATGTAAAGAACACATTTAAAAAGGAGCAAACTGATTTTTCAAGGCACCACTGATGGGCTCTCTTCATTCCCAATGAAGGGAAAAAGACTTTGCTCTTGGCCATCAGTCCCAATGGCTGCACAAGCCATGCACTGGAACAAGACAATGCTCCTTACAAAGGGAAACTTGGGGGTGTTTATCTCATACATCATCATATTAAAGACAGCCAGCACTTAATTTTCAAGTAGCTAATTTTCAGAAGTCTAATGCAAAAGCAGCATGGCTATTGCTGCAAGACATGTACTTTCATGGTTACCAGTTTGATCAAGAAAAAAAAATCTTGCAGATGCCTGGGAGCTCTTCTGTGGAGATGCAAGTGATGCATGGGAATGAAATTACAATGGTAATCCTCAGTATAGGCTCATTCCAGTGAAAGACAAGATGCATCACTAATTTAAAATTAATTTTAAATTGATTTGAAATGTGGCCRTTTGCTTGGTACAGCTATCAGTTTTGATCAGTTTTGTCAGGCAGTTTTAAGGAAAGACAGGGCTGTTCTGTACCAACACACAGGCACTTTTCAGACATAAAATATTTGTTCACATATAGGTGTGTATGTACATGGACACCCAGGAATGCACCCACTGAGGTCATGTGAAGTAGCCAGAAACATCACTAACAAGCGGTCTTTGTCACAGGTTTTGGAATTAATTCTGGGAACAGAATGTGGGTACAGAGTTCCCCTTCCCTCTGGGCTTTGTTACAGAGACAGGTACCACAAAGCTGAATTCTGCAAAAAACCTATGGAGCTCATGAGCTGYGCAATATTGTGCTCACAATGACAAATATGATTTTACTGATGAGTCTTATGAGGGATCTCGGGCTGTGATAAAGGCCTAACGAAATAAAAAACAGAAGAAACAAAAATAATCAYACTTCATGTGGCATGTCCCTAATTTTTTAATGCACATAATATCATAACAGTAATGCTGAAAAGAAGGAAAAATACTAGGGTTTTTTTTTCCTAGCAGTCCCTTCAGAAGCTATTTATGAGCAGTCATAAACTGACGTGCACACTCAGATATATTTTCCTGAAGCCTGTAGAGTTTTGTCTGAGCAAAAGCTTCAGAATATGTGTGTGTAAATAAATTAAAGACTGTCTGGCTTATAATGAGAAGGGTGTATTGTGGTATAAATATTGCAGAGCACATTAAATAAACATGGTCACATATGACCAGGTATCTATTAAATGARCACATCACAGGAGAAGTTAATTATCTAAGAGTGTAACTAGGAACCGTTTAGAATCACTGGAGATTAAGTTGCTTTATTTCTGTTTATCTTTCCTTCTGAAYAGGCAGTAGGTCGTTGTAATGAAGAGTCCCTAAGCAACACAGAGCTTCAGTTCTTCGTCAACTCTAAGATGACAGTTTTCTCAACACCAGTTTGAAGTCAGAATAAGCCAAAAATTTTACTCAATGTAATTTTGTATAAAATATGCTAGCACAAAACATTATTTTAAGATGCTAAAGGGCAAATATTTACAGACACCTTATGGTGTTCAGGACAAAGAGGAAAACTTAAATGCTAAGTATACATTTGTCCCTCTCATACTGCAGCCTAAGAAAGCATATAAGGACTTCTTCAAAACTGATTTGTAGTGTCAGAGAGTAACATATAAATCTACCATATTRATAAGATTTTTCTAGACTTGACAAGTTGTTGTGTGTCAATCCACACCCACAAACATTAATGTTGATGGAATTTAATTTTKCTTGGGCCATGAAACTCATGAAGAMAACTGTCCACTATCATCCTATACAATATAACCAGCATTGCAAACACAGATTAAGGATATGTTTGGGCAAAATGCTGTAGCACAAAGAACAACTGATGAAGGAGGATTTAATCACATAAGAATATTGAAAGTAACATGAAGCCAATCCCCTTAAATTACTTAAGTACTGCTTAAACCCTGTAATTAACATATAGTAATAAATATTTCATTTTTAACAAGCCTACYGGGAGCAGTTTGTTAAACATTTATTTCTAGTCACAGGAAATTATGTACGGTCATTTTGTCATGTTCTGTATTAGACAATTTTATTTTATCCTCTTTATTTTACTCCCAGCAGTGGGTACACTCATTTGGGAAAYAAAATCTTTCCTCCAATATGTATGAAACATACTGTTCATATGTCTTTTGGCTTTTACTAATTAACTTTACCCTTGCAAAGTCCTGGCCAGCACACAGGGGCTGCTCACATTTATTTTCCAGCCYCTTCTGTGGAACTGACTCGCTCCAGATAGGGGAGCTTTACTGGGAACCCCAGCAAAACACTGCAGAGTTAACCCCACAGCCTGGGCAGGATCACCTTGGGACAGCAGCAAGAAGAGCCAGGTCTCCTCTACAGCACAGCCAAGYCCCAGACACAGGGATCAGGGCTATGTTTTCAGGCACTTTCTAGCACTGATCTGCACTTTTTCCATCAGGTAGTATTCACAGGTCCATGGGCAATTCACTGCCCTTCAAACCAGTCTGTGTACAGACAGCTGTCACTCCACTGCAGGTACAATTCCAAGTGCAATGCAGTCACTTAAACCAGAACTAAAACCCATTACAGGGATAATCTAACACCCCTCTGAGCAGAGTGAGATAATAATGGAGAGCCAAGCTGAGTTCTCACACAGACCTCCTCTTKTGGAAAGCTAAATGCAGCCTCTCCTGAAGGGGAGGAGAATTTAAGATTGGCTGTGCATGACATGGGCAGAAAGTGTCTATGTGCTCTTTTATAAGAGCATCAGTGAATTTACAGGCTATTGAACTGAAACTAGGGATTTCTGAAATTATATCTTAGGGTTTCACACAGCATCTTTAGTGATAACCACAACTGTTTTCCCCTCTAAACAAATTAGATTCCATTTGCCATTAATGACYGAATCACTTAAATATCACAAAGGAACTGCCCAGTGCACTTATTAATAATTGAAAACTTTGAGGAAATCTGAGAAACATTTTCAATCAAAGCTAATAATTCTCTAAAATATTATTTTTCCTGAATAATTACTCCTTTTGTTCTTTTATTCCTTTTGGATAATAGGCTACATTTTAAATAATGGCATTAAAAAACCTGAAGTAACAGTTAAGAGGTATCTAAAACCAGAAGTGGTTTCAATAWTAAAAAGAAATAGAAAATTATTAAATAATATTAAAATAATTAGAAAAGAAAAATATTCATCTGTTTCTTTCTTACAAGTATGTTGAATTTCTATTTTAGACTTCATGCTGTTCCCTGATATCTTACACCAATGATTAAGAAAATGTACCCACTTAATCTCTGTCCTTGTTCAGCATAAAGACAAAAAAAACCTTTCAATTATCTTTTTAATCAGTAGAGTCCAGGAAATCAAGAATCCTGTTGCTACATAATAGGACTTAGCAGAACTAATAAGCAGACAAAAGGAACAAAAAAAAAACCCCACAAAACTTTTTTATCAGAGCTAATAGGAATCTTGACTGCCTTCTACCATTCAAAGTTTTGTATTGTAGTTATTCTACTTAGTAACCCTTATTACTCCAGAACAAAAGCAGAAAGATACAYGCAAAATTACCCACATCTGCAAAGACTTTTTTGGTGTCTAAAATGGTGTGTTTTCATCAGCACAGAAAGGCTGTATGACAGGAACTGACCAAAGCTCCAAGACCTGCAATGTTGTCTRCAGGACATGGAAAGAGGGAGAAGTGGAGGTTCAGTGCAGGTCTCACCTGGGGATGATGAGCACAGCTTGGAAAAGGCCGGGTCATTCTACACCTCTTCCCAGGAAGGGAGAATTAATTTTTTAAGTGTTTGTTTCGTTGGTTTTTTGTTTGTTTTTTTTTTTTTGCAAACAGAGCAAAATGCATTTCTTTACCACACTCCACTCAACAGTCTCCTTTTTCCAAACCAGCCTCACTGCACTCTCACTGCAAGTGGTAGTATTTTACAACCCAAGCAGCTTTCACCACTGGCTTGCCTCAGAAATCCACAGCCACACTCTTCCTTAGTTCTCAGCACCTCTGGCAATAATTCAAAGAATGAGGTTCCCTTCATCCCAGGGTCAGGACAAGACATCCTTACCCATTCCCAGTCTCTTACCTGCCTGTAGAAAACACAAGTATCTGGGAGCCTGAGGCCTGTTTTCCTTTCTGAGCCTTTCCCAGCAGCCATCCTGGGCCTTGTTTCCCACACTTAAACACCAAAACTTCTTCCTGCTGAAGAAATGGCAGCGATACCCTCACAGAGCACAGCCCTCCATTCAGGGAAAACAGGGTGAAGTGCTGGAAATGTTGAGGGCAGGACAGCAAATTAAAGAGAGATGGGCCAGCTGGGCCAAGAGCTGGGCTTTAACCCCACAGCACACAGGTGCTTCCCATCAGCCATAATGAACTAGCCCCACCTGTGCTCGTTAGGCTGGCAGGGGCCCTGACATCCCTTATGGTGCCCCAGAGCCCAGCACCAGCCTGAGGATCACCTGAAAATCCAAAACATGCTGAATTCACTGAATAGAACTAGAAAAGACAACAGTGGACTTTTYTCTTGCATCTTTGACCAGACTTGTTAACTTTACAAAGGTATTCTATCTGCTTTTAGAGCTGTTCTGGCTTTATGCGATTATTGAGAATGCCTCTATTTCATGTTTTTAACAATATTTGAAGTAATCTGTGTCAACATTAATTAAAAGGATATATACATATAGAGATGTATTTCTAGATGTGCATGTGTGAAAGCACGGAGGTTCTCAAGGTTTCATTTTTTTGTTATTATTAGCAGCAGTGGGTATTCCCAGCCCTGGATCAGAGGGAGAGCATCTGCTGGCTGTGCACCCAGGTAAGAGCTACCCAGAGCTCCTGGAACAGCAGCCAGAGTCCAGCAAGGGATACTTAAAACAAAGCAAAGAAACGAAACAGACAACACCCCCCAAGGCACACACTTTCATCTGCTCGGCTCAAACAATGCACACATGTTCCTGGCTTTTGTCTASACTCATGCKKTAATTTTTACCTCCTGGAACAAGCWGAATGGTTTCTTTTCTGGAGAACAGGTTACTCCTCTGCTCTAGCACAGCCCCCGACTTGTACATGGGTAGAGCAATGGTTTCCACCAAGCACACCCCTGCTGTCAGTGCAGCTCATCAGGAGTGAAGAACAATTCTGTCACAGATCCTGATTGTCTTAGCAAGTCTTGCTGCTGTGGGCATGCACAGCATCGTGTGTCCCCAAGAACGATGAAATCAACTCTCTCTCACGTTTGCTGTTTCTTCCAAGTTGCAAAGCTGTCATTTGAATTTCAGTGCTGACTTTTTTTTCAGAAGAGGTCTATATAATACTTCTCAAACATTCTACAGGGATTAATCTTTTAATCATTTACCATGTCAAAGCTGAGGACACAACATGTTTAGAGAAATGAGTTACAAYGTTTAGAAATTACAGATGACAATTCCAGGCTAGTTCTAGTATTTTAAAAAYTCTCATTGAAATAAAAATGCATTCACCTGTTACTTAAAAAAAATTAGAAATAAAACAAAATGTTCTAATGTAACCTCAGTGTTAYTGCCAATTTTAACTCAATGGTTTTGAATAATTATCTTTTTCTAGTTCAGATGCTGTGTCCCTCACTGCTTCTATATTTAAATAAGCCACCACTGAGGAAACAAACAGAAAACAGAAAAATGAGCTGCCTTAGCACTCTTGCAAGTGGGATGTTAATGTCCTGACTCAACGGAGAAACTGTCAAACAGAGCAGCCATAACGGAGAATTTTCTTCTTATGTACTTTTATTTTATTGGGGTTTTTTTACATCTTTGATGGAATTTTTATGCAACTATTATGCCACAATTTATRATACACAATGAGAGTGGAAATCTGTCATTTACCATGTATATTTCTATGTTAATTTTGTTTTTTACCTCTGCATTTACTGTGGCATAAGTGCATTTATCATATTTCATGCAGCACTGACAGCCTTATGCAAACTGAGAATACAATAGAGACAGTAATATTTAGCTGCACTCAATTCTTGCTACAGAAACAAGCATTCATAAAAGCATTAAAATACTTTGGGTGATGGTTACTGTCTATCAGCTTAATGTTTTGAACTATAGAAAGGGATAGGAGACAACATTTGTGGCTGTCAACTGCAGTACTTGGCAAGTTCATTAGGTTTCAAAACACTAAATTAGCTTAAATGCTTCAGTGAGAGAAAAAGCCCAGGGCAACCAGCCTGATTTAAACGAAAGCTACAGAGTTTCTCACGCATTAGACTAAGTTCAGTTCTGGATGCCATGGTTGTACCTTACTGCATCAATTCTGTGCTCTGACAGAAGGATGTTTTTTCACCATCATGGTGTATCCAAACCAAATAAAAGGGCAGCATAAGGCACACAGGCCTTTTTGGTAACCTGCCTGGGTACGTAATACCTGATCATAGCTAAATGTTTTTAATAGAGCTTTTTATTTTTATGAGACAAGAAGCTTTCCAGCATCACCCAACTCTTTGAATCAGACATAAACTGCCATGCTTTGTTATGTCACAGTCCATAGAGCAGCAGGACAAATGTGCTCCCAGAGCAAAAGCATGTCCAAGGAGCATGCTCAGGACAAGGAAGTCTCATCTTCGTATTTTCCAGTCACTTGTTATGCTGTCTCCATGGGGCTGCTCAGCACACCCAGCCAAACCCTCCAGGCAGAGGGAACATGACTTCTGACAATACTGTTTCTTAAGTCAAGGGGGGAGAGGAAAGCAGGGCTCACCTGTCTTCCAGCACTGTGGAGGAAGCTCAAGCAATGGTTCTTGGACCACCCTGCCTCCCAGGAAGCAAAGCACCTCCTGGGAAGAGAAACAGCCCGTGCTGCTCCCTCCCCTCCAGCACTGGCTGTACATCACCCCCTGATACAGAGCAGCTCTTGAGGTGGTTCACTTTTATGTCCATACCATCCCAATACATGGCAATTGATAYCCTAATTGACAAATAAACATAAACAGTGCTGCCAAAAAAATCCATTAATACTTGTGCAAAACCACAGCACATGCCTTTGGTAAATCAGCAGCTGTTGCTTGCCCACCTTCCTCTATAAAAAGGGTGAGTAAATCAGCAATAACCACTCCASAGTTTAATTACTATCAGCAAGGAGATATGAGGTAGGGAATAGCACTGGACAAAGCAGAGAATCTCACCATCTCCTTCCAGCTCGTACATTTCTCTACCAAAGTCATCTACAAACTCTGTTTTTCAATTTCAGTCCTCTGATACACAAACAGAAATAAGTAATTTATTTTCCTTGTAATGGTTCTTGTGTACATAACTATCAYGCTGTCCATGCCTGCTCTACTTACAGTAATTAGACAGTGTCCACAGACTGAGATATAAGCCTCACCAAGCCAGACATTGCATCCTGGGATAGGAGAAGCTTCTTGTGTCAAAGAGGTCCTAATTAGAATAGATAACTGACAAAAAATTGTAGAAGSTAAGTTGGAATTGTTTTTTCTTTATAAACTGGGGAGCAAGGTACAGAGTAATGAAGTCAGCTGCTGGATCCTTTTGTTTGGTAAAGCAAAAATACACAATTTTCAGTATTCTCCCCACTTTCCTTTTGAAAGCAGTGTTTCGAGAGACTATCAGTCAGATMCAGGTCAGTGCCCTGCAGTTAGAATGTCTTTCCCTCAAAGGCCTCCAGGTTGAAAGCTGTATCCAAGAACCTTCTGAGCGACACCAGATGCATGTTCTTGTTGCCTGTGGCAGCTGCAGCAGCAGGCTCTCGGCCAACATACCTTCATGACAAAAACAATTGGGCAGACAAGTGAGGTGAGAAGAGACTATTTCAACAACAACAAGCACAGAACATGCTGTTCAATGCATTCAAGTCAGCTTGGCAGATTTGGATATTTTGTCATCAATCTTTCTTTAATAAAAATCAATCTAAGTTGTACCAAGTTATACCTTCTGGTCAGCTTCCCCCTTTCTCCCCYCTCCCATCATTATTAAGCTGCATCTTTTCCCCCATCCTTCCCAGGGCAGCCAGCTACACTCTCTCATAATTAGATAACTTGCTTTTGGCAATGAAGACTCTCATTCCTTTGACAGCTGTATGGRCAGATCTGAGAGTCAATCATCTAAAATAAATGCAAAAGTGCCTGGACTGAGGTCTTACAACAGCTGTTTCCTCCAGAAACCTAACATCTGGAATTAAATTCTTAAAATTACAGAATCTTAGACAAAAGAGAGCTAAGTGGTGATAAATACAGACCTAGCTGCTAATGTTTTCAGATCTACAAGAAGGAGCAATATATGCATGTTGGATTTGAGAAATAGTAGTCTGGACTTTTCCCTCCTTCACCCAAGAACCCAGACTCAGAGGTTTTAATTTGTGAAGAACCTGACTTACCCATGAATACCTGAAAGCAACCCCAATCAAATTTAAAAGCAAAAAAATTGGCCCAAGAGACAGAGGAACTGTTTAAAGTCTCATACCAGATAGGTCGAGTGTGGTTCACAATAGTGCGGAAACGAGGTTTGACATAATCATAATATCCACTGTTTTTGTGCTCCTCCTGACACCAAACTAGATCTGCAGTGGGATACTTGTCAAGTTCTTCTTTTAGCAAGTCAAAGGGGAATGGTGAAATCTGGAAAAGGAGGGTAATAATTGGCAAGGCCTTCTTTTATGTGGTATTAGCCCATGGTGAGTCAYGACTTTTTCATGGAGAGTGACTCATATTTCTCTAATTGATTTAATGTTCAGAAATGAATACACAAATATTTTATAGTTGGATTAGTATGAACAGAAGTAGGTCACAGTTCAGATCACCTGCACTCCTACAGCTTTTTTAGTGAAGTAGCTGTAGCATGTCCTTAATCAGTGAATGACAATGTAACTTCAAAGTGTACTGTTCCCAGCATTGAAACCAAGCAGACTGCATACACAAATTTAAGGTGTCATCATACTGTAATCTTCACTTTGTTATGTCGCTCCAGAAAAGTCATCAAGCTTTCTGGATCTCATTGTCCAGCATACTATTGATGTGTTACTTCTCCACAAGGCCATGAAGGATTAGAATTTGTCTTGTAAGGTGCTAAGTGAAAGAAAAATACTATCACCATCCATTCTAGGAGGGTTATCTATTTAAAAGCATAGGAATGGAATCCCTTGCTGGAAGTTTCCCCAATGACCCTCTCTTCAGAGGATCAAGGAACTCACCTGCTCAAGTCTKGTTATAGCTACTTGTTTCTCCAGGTCTTGGTTCCTTCTCTCTTTCACAAGATCATAGTACACTTTGCCTGTGCAGAAAATCACTCGCTTGACCTCCTGTGGTGCCTGAGCTGCTGGCCCATTCTCAGGAATCACACGTTGGAAAGTAGTRCCTAGTTGGAGCACAAATTAGAAAAAATGCTTTCAGTGGACATGACATTTCAATAAAGAAGCCCAAGGAACAATCCTTTACTCAGCAAGCAGCAGGTTGCAGTGATCAAAGGGTTCTCCTGCCTCTCTGGTCCCACTTTCCACACTGGTAACTTGGCTAAAGTGACTTTCAGCAGTTCAGTTTCAAGRAGTTCAAAGACTGTCAATAATCCAGTCTTTCACCAGACTTAATAAAAAGAACCACATTAACAGTGGACTATTTTTTAGCTTTGTGTCATGTATTACATCTTTACTTTTGAATGGCTTGGACAGCTCAACTTTGCTTCCAGTTTGGGATTTTTTTCAGAGAATCACCTGAAATACTGTTTCTTCTTTCCACGATGATCTCAACCCTGTAACACTGATACAGCCTTACAAAGTTTTAGAATATTCTTCTATAAAAACAAAACGTATCAATAATGCAACTAAATCTGACAATTTCACAAATATTTACCCAAGCACACACATTACTACTGTATATTTGATTTAAACCTCTGTCTGAGAGCTAAAACAGCAATAGCCAAAGCAAGAATTAGCATAGAGCTGAATCATATGTGTAAGTACAATTTCAGATGCATATCCTCACTGCTAGRTATCTCTTCCCCTGTGCTATCACCTCCCAGGAGTACAATTTGCTTGGGATACGTGAAACTGGAAGAGGGACTTGATGGTCTAAAGGATCCTTTTCTTTACTCCCATGTATGACTGAGTAGAATTATTTCCACATTAAACAACTGAAGGGTGGCAGATAGCAGYACCACCTCCTATTCTGAATCAGCACACCCACTTACAGGAGAATAAGACCTTAGAACCATTTATCTTAGGGAAGAAAAGCAACAGCACAAACACATCAAAGAGGAACTGATTTATGTCAGAATTATCCTGTCCCACTGAACAGCAGAATTCATCATTAAAAAAACCTGAATTTGTGCTCTATTGGGTCAGCTGGAGTCAGTCTTCCTCTTGTTGCCAGCAACAGCTCTGAACCCACTGATCTTAGTTTACATCACTGCAGTGAGACAGCAGCCCCAAAACTGAGCACTGTAACAAGAACTGGGCACCTTATTCTTCCAAACGGGCCCAGTGTGATTACAACCTATCCATCAATCTTGGGATCAGGAGGCATGGGCTGTACAAAGAACAACTAAATTTTTATAAGAAGAAAAACAGTGCAGAGGGACACAGTAGCCTCTTGAGGGGAACATCCCTGCAGAGATGGGAATCACTTTCCACAGCTTTAAGATTAATGGCTGGTTACAAGATAAGCCTTAAAATTAAGAATCTGTACTTGCAAGCAAATTTTTCAGCCAAAGTCCATGCTAGATCTCACTATGACAGCTCCACAAAAATTGTGCCAAAATAAAAGAAGCTCTGCAGAGCAGATTCTCTTCTTCACAGCCTGACATGCAAGTTGGTATAGCTAATTATTTCTCCACARTACTTTAAGCTGACCTACCAGTCACCATTTCATCAAAACTGGATTTAGCTTCTGGATGCCTCAGCAGTGACTTGGGTGTCAAAACAATCAGCTGCAAGACAAAAATTTTTCCAACACTCAGGGGCTGCTTTATCTACATTATTACATGCAACATTTGTAACACTACGCCACACAAAAAACACAAACTGAATACAATATACAATATCATACTCAAATTAMTATGAATAGCAAATACAATAAATCATTTTTTCCTGTTTTGAAAGCCATTAAAGTTTCAAAATTATTCAGAAGATTTGGGCAGTCTACTCCTTTTAAAGGTTCTCAAAACTCACTACTTATACTTCTTTTTGACAACACAATCAAATCACAGGCTATGAACCAGTAAAACATTCAACAGTTTTATCTTGGATCTTTGAAGTTCCAACAATTAGGCATGCAGATAATAGTGCTGCAACCTGTTAGCCATGTCACTAGTATCTTGACAAGCTCATCTGAAGATCTGCACAGCCAGATGGAAGCAAAGCTGAAAATCAAGTTTTARAGCCACAGTAAGTCAAAGCTGAGCTTCTTTCCATCAAACTGGCAACTTCAACCTGTGTTCAGTTAAGCTTTTCACCAGCAATCCTTATTCTTTTCAGCAGTGTGTCATGCAAACTCCCTGTTTGAGAGCTAATTTACCTGGAATAATCAAGTCCATTGAAGAAACCTTACCGGCTTTCTGAATGGCAGCAAGATCTGCCTTCGGAGGACATGAAAGTAATTGGCTGGAGTTGAACAATTCACCACAATCCAGTTGCATTCATACAGCTGGGAAACTTCAAACTGCTCACTGAACTCCTGAGAGAAACATTAAAGGCATCAGAAAAATGTCTAAAATATCAGAAAAAAAGGCTTGAAAGACATCCTTCTATTTCTGACTCTCWGCATCTCCCTCAAAAAACTTAATTAGCAGCTGTCAGCTTTGCCTTGTTTTATTAGTTAGGGAAGCATCCCTACAAATCATTCCCTTCTGTTTCTACTTCTTCCTAAAAACTTATGCAAAAAGTTTCCATTAATTCAGATAAGATGGGAAGTCCAGGAAGAAAAACTGAGGAGGACTAGGACTTCAGCAGATGGAAGACCAAACAGAACCCCTTTGAATAATGTTAAATTATATTTCAATTTCTAAGTGTACAGTTAGTGTACTCTCCCATTTTTTTGATAGGTATTCCACCGTCTTATGCTATTTTATTAATAAATTTTCTGTTCATGTATCTTACAAACATAGGGAGTTTTTATCCATAGCAACATATATATTTATTAGGTAAGCATCTGTACAGGCACAATAATCTCATTACAGACTGGTACAGCACTTAACACAATTCCTGCTCTGTCACTTGAGCTCCTAACCTTCTGTGAAAAAACCTGTAACTTCCTCATTCTGTGCCAATGACAACGCTTAACTATAGTCAACCAAACAGGTCTTTATTCTGCCAGTACAGTAACAAAAATCACTTTTACATGAGGAGGAACACTGCTTTGGGATGATCCTTGCCCCAAGGGYAAGAAAGTCAGGGCCAAAACTGAAATAACCATTTTTCAGTTATTTCAGTTTTTTGTTTGTTTTTTTAAATTGGTGGGCTTTTCAATTAATGCATGCCAGTGTTTCTTAGGAAATCTGCAGTGGGAAGTGGATGCCCAACATCCTATATAGCTATGTACTTTATCTGTAGAAATGAATGACCACTGTATGAAAATCTTAGCAAAATCAAAATTAGAAGTTGCTTATTTTCATGCTCCCAACAGTACAATTTAGCTGCACTACGAAGAGCCAGGGTAGTCTGACTTGACCTCCTTTAGAAATTGGCTAGAGACACCTATTTGCAGTACACACACAATATAAACAAGCAGGATCACTGGCCCTGAGGAACAGCCATAAAAAGATCATGCTGCCAGAGATTAATTGTATGTGACCTCAGTTTTGCAATGAGCAGCAATGTCTCCTACTTCCATTACTTTTACGGGGATCAAGTTAATGTTACATCAAGACTAGAATGTAAATCTTAACCTGCTATACCTAGGTAAAAGGATGTTTCCAACAAAAAATCTCTGCAATGTGAAGAGAAAGAAAAGGACAAAAAGTATTTTGACAAAACTACTTACTGGATAGGCATCAGAATCATCATTGCTCATCTGCAGAAACCTCTCAGGCCTGGCTGATGAATGCTCTGGACCCTGGTAAAGGTATCAGTTAAAACAATGTTAAAAAGCCAAATGAGCAGTTAGACATCAGTCTAGATCACTGACTGCATGAGTACCTCCTGTCCCCCTGGCAGCTCTGCAGCAGCTGCACAGCTGCCCCCAGCCAAAGGCATCAGCAGCAGCAGGGWCAGAGAGCACACACCCCAGGACAGGAATCCCTCATCTTCTGTTTTCATGTATTTTCAATGCTTCTACCAGCTGCAAGTGACTTCTACTTTCAGTCCAGCTGCACAAAGGAAGGGCAGTGGGCCCATGTGGGCACAAATATGACCCTTGCTAATGCAGGGCAAAAAGGGGCACGAGAAATGTCAGGAAGAGAAACACTGGATGCCTCAGAGTACTGCAGTGACTCACACTTCGTGCATGCTGAACAGGAGCAAACACAAAGTTAACTGCTGACTACTTTTGCTATATTGGCAACAAAAGCAGACACAGGATCTCTCCTACCATTGTTCACTGTTCAGTACAAAAACAAATACCTGGATGACTACTTCAGCTAAAATGGACYAAAATACACATGCATATTATCTGCTAAACTAACCTATGATTAATTTCTGCTTACCCAGGAGGTACTTTATGTTCTGTCATTACTGAATGCTCCCATCCACTGTCTCACTAGCAGTACCCAAGGCAATTTTTTGAAGTGCACAAACACTGTTAGATCCATTTTACATTAGCAAAACATGCATGCTGGCACCAGAAAATACCAGGAATAAGGAATGTAGCAGAATCTGTTCTTTTCCTTTTCATGCCCTCATTTATAAAGGATCAGAGAAAGCTAGTGTGAGAATGCAGTGTGCTTTTTTGCRTATTGCTATTGCTGACAGCCTTGGYTTGTTTAAGTGACAGTTACTCTTAGGCAGGACTTTYATTTTAGAGACAGCTGTGAAGTATTTTAACCCAAAGATATGAACTATTACAGCTCTCAACTCTCTCCATGGCTCCTAAGTTAATAATGTTCATTAGGAGATTTTTTCTTTATATGGCAGTCTCTCATCATAACTTCCTCTGTTGAAATATTAATATATGGTCTCCAAAATCAGTCATTATTCTGACAACTAGTAATCCACCTTGACTGAACACATCATCCCTCCTTATTACAGGTGCAGGATTCCAGATCCACAGGAGGGCCACAAAAATGGTCAGAGGACTGGAACACCTCTGCTGTGAAGAGAGGCTGAGAGAGTTGGGATGGTTCAGCCTGGGGAAGAGATGGYTCCAGGGAGACYTTCTACAGYACCTTCYGGTACCTAGAGRGGACCCACAAGAAAGCTGAAGAGRGACTTTTTACAAGGGCAGGTGTTGATGGGACAARGGGGAAAGGTTTTAGGCTGCAAGAGAGCAGGTTTAGGTTTAATATGAGGAAGAAAATCTTTGCTGTAAGCRTGGTGAGGCACTGGAATGGGCTGCCCAGAGWGGCTGTAGATGCCCCATCCMTGGAAGTGTTCAAGGCCAGCCTCGACAGGGCTTTGMGTAGCCTGGTCTAGAGGAAGGYTCCYTGCCATGGTGAGGGGGTTTGAACTAGATGATCTTTACAGTCCCTTCTAAYCCAARCCATTCTGTRACTCTGTGATTCAGTCTACTTCATGGACTAAGGGAATTCAGAGGAAAAAACATTCTGTTGGCAACAAAGGTGCAACACAAACAGCCAAGAACTGTGTCTTGTATCATTATTCCTTTGAAGTCAGCCCCACTTTTGAGGTGCCACATAATCTCATCACAGATAGTTAAGGACATGAGAGCAAGGAACAAAGCTGCACAAAACTAGGGAGGACAGTAACATGCCAGTATATTGYAGCACCTCTGCTGTTCACATCTGTTTGCTGTAGATCAAATCCTGCATCAATCATGGCTTACACAGCACAAACACAGTGCTTCACAAGCACAGTGCTTCACAAGCAGTCAGTACACTGGGAACAGAGATGTTACCAGCAAACAATTCAGGGAGAGACAGGCAAGGCTTCCCCACCATCACACGCTGCCCCAGCAACAACCTCAGTCCAGAGCCTCACTGTTCACATCCATCTTTGGTGACATCATCTGTGCTGACACCACCAATCAGACYGCCAGCAACTGCTGCATGGGATGGTGTAGGGTTTATTTCTACTGTGACCACCCTTCCAGTGAGASCTGTACTGAATCCATTAGCTACTTTCAGATGAGTCCCCAAGGAGCCATTAGGCTGCAGAGTCTTTCAATCACAGCCAACTTGCCTRTGAATGCATGACCTAGAGGTGAAGGGATCCATATCCCATTACTAATCCTCCAAATCATCTTGCCCTCCACGCTATAGTTATAGAAAGACTAGCACTCCTGTAATGAAAAGGTCCTCAGGGAAGATAAAAGATTTCAACAGCCTGGTGGGATTCTTAAATATTCCAAAAACATCTGACACTAGCAACAAAATAAGCATGTTTCAGAAGACCTGTGCAAATCTTCGCTGCCAAGTGGCGATGGGAAAAGAAAGATTAAATGTACTGYAAGTAGCAGAGAACCAGCCCCTTAAGCTGAGTGCTTCCCTGCAGAGGACCACAGCTCCTGCTGAGGGCTCATTCAGGCTGGCCCCTCAGGACACAGTTAAAAAAATTAATTTATCAAAACCCTTGTGAACAGCATCAGACCCTTTATTCTTTACACACAATGGATATGGAAAGCCATTCATAAGATATGAATGCACCCCAGTGTATCAGGACAGGATCATAATTGAATGGAAATAAACGAAATTGTTTGTGAGAATAGAAATGACACAGTTTGTGGTGAAAGGTCTAAAGCATTTATACAGATGGAGATTGCCACTGTGGCACATACTATGCTTTTTTAATAGAAACATACATGCAACAATTCATGAAGGTTAATGCATTTGAAAAGGAGACAATTAACCTTGCCTGACATGATGTTCATGTAATCTTAAAAATAATTTAAAAGATTTGAAGAGCAGTTCTACTGCTGGTATGAACTTCATGTAACATTACACATAGGGCGTGCCCAYGCCCTTTCCCTCTAAGATATTGTCTGGTTCCTCCCACTAGCCACCAAAGAAAAGAGAGCCAACAGCTAGTAGAAACATTTTCCTTTCCAGAAAGAGAGAGATTTCTTATTATATCAAAATTAACCAACGTCAATGACATTTTAARGATATTTTAAAGTTGTTTCATATCATTTCATGGCAAGAGAATTTACTGCAGAGCTTACGCAGACGTACTTTATGCAAAATAAAACTAAGCAAGCACTCCTAGACATGATTTCTTTCTTGTACGATAAGATTCAGCTTTCTAGGGAAATAAGGCAGTGTCTTAGGGGAAGATTCCAAAAAAGAGAGGGAAAAAAAGGAAAAAAAAGAGAGGAAGTGATACATGCCGTTAAGAAGGACACAAAGCTAAGAGCTCAAATATTTCTCAGGGTTTTTTGGTTTTCACCAGGTAATCTATCTACATTCTTCAGCCCTCACCATTCCTTCCATGCCGTGGGGCAGGAGCAGGACGATCCCGTTGTGACGAACCCACTTGGCCTGGCCGGAGCTGATGAACTGGTCTATTATACACTGAGCTGTGTTGTGAAAATCCCCAAACTGGGCTTCCCAGCACACCAGGGCATTGGGACTCGCCATAGCGAAGCCAAGTTCAAAACCTGACAAGCAAACAAGGAGGAAAATTAGAAAATKATCAGTTTTGCTGAAAATTCTRTTCATTCCTTGTTAAAAATAAARAATAAAACAAARACAAAATTAAAGCATGAACTGGATTTTTGCAGTACTGTTATAAATCACACCATTTTCAATTAGTACCATTTCAAGGCCTGATTTCAATCCTTCAAACTTTTCCTCAAACATTTCARTATCACAGGAGTTTTTAAACAAACYCCCTCCCTCAGCTCCAACTTTAGYGGAATGTTTTCCTAAAAGYTTACTACTATCTCCASCTGTAAAAACYTACTTACAGCTCAATACCAGTTAAAGAAGTTATTTATCAATTTTAGTACTTCCACAGCCCTACAAAACATTGTCTTTCTTTTCCCCCTCTCATATGCAGATGCTGAAAAATTACGGGTGACGTCAATTTTCAGTCTACAGACAGAATCATAGTCTTCAGATCTTCCAAAAAGCTTGAACATAATAGCAATGCATGGCAAACAGACCTGGGACTTGGATAAACAATCCTTTCTTAGGCAGGGTTAAGGACTCTTTACATTTTTCCTTCAGTGCCAGACTGTATTTGAGCTCTGTTCATATTTTCCTTTGACACTTTGATACAGCAGAGCCTGGAGTGGTGAACAAATACCTGTACTCAGATTCTCCACCTGTAGTTTGGAATTATTATAACCAAAAAGGTTAATCTCTCAGTAAAAAGCAGAGCTATATAGCACAGCCCTGGGTGTAGAGGTTCTGACTGAGGCAAAATTGATTCAGTACACACGGGAATAAATATTTAATTGACAGATACATCTCATGTTAAAGTTCTACACAGAATATAATGACCTGGTTTCAAATACAGAACTTCAGTAYGGGAATACTCTCACTGAAGCTTACCCCAGCAGATCAACTAACTTTTGTGTCTTCRTAGTCTACTCCTTGGTAATTCCAACCCAGTTTTTTGCTTACCATCTCCCATGGCAAGAAATCTTTGAGTCACTTGGCTTTTGGACTATTTATCTCGGAACAGTCCATCCATGACTCMAGCAGATGCTCATGATCCCACCAAAAGGCAACTAATACATGAGAGGCCAAAAGAAGSCTGGTAAGTCAGACAGACAGCCCTTTGCCTGTGAGTCCCCATGACAGGTCATTTCCAAAGAGAATGGCTTTTGCTGGGCATGCCTTTGATCTGACTGCCTGAACAGCCTTTCCTTCAGCCATTTCTCCATCTCTGGCCTGCTCATTTGTGTAATTCTATTGTTCTTAACGCAATGAAAACAGYGGGAAAATTTACACAACTCCTTCAATCATATTCCCAAAGGTATCTGAAAAATAGATTTCCCTAGATAGGCTTGAATCCCATTCTAATTTTACACAAGCATGAAGAGACCATTTCTACTGATTGGGTGACATGGTTGAGAAAATATGCAATATGTTCAAGACTTATTTGTGCATATGCTGCTCTCTCTAAGGGTGGGGTAATCTAGCTTTTAGAGAARCACAAACTGAGGTCTCGATCACTCATTGTTATCAGTAATCAAGTAGTGTTTTTCAAAGAGTATGGAGCTCAGTGCATACTTAAAATTTGGTCACAGCACACACATAAGATCCATACCAAAAATCATCCTAAAATTCACATAGAAAAAGTAGCATAATTTCTCATTTCCTATCTTGTTGACAACTTTGTSCTAGTCTCCACAAGGTAACTATGTTCTAGGTGAAGCTGCATCAAAAAATATGATCTTAACACAGACACATTTGCAAATATCTGGGAAAATATATCCAAACGTAATCTATACATTCTGATTGGTATTTTGAGATTAATGTTGCCAAGACTACTGTTTCATGGCACATGTGYCTATGGTATACAGATCTTTAGTATACCAGACCTCAGTTTTCCGCCAGGGAAATGGCAATGAGAGTTGCTAACATTAAAACTATTCTAATAGTGATTTTTGCAGTGGAATAGTTTTAATTCTTGAAAGGCTAAGGAGTCTGTCAAGAATTACTACTCCTACGTTCATGTGGAGAAAATCACTTAAAGGACAAGATCTGAACTGCTAAATTTAAAAAAAAAAATGCTGATGGAAAGAGGTCTAGACAAATGAGAGGTAAAAAGGCCAGGAAAAAGTGAGGTACTCTCCTAAAAGGGAATGTTTGGGGCACCAGAGCCAAGGTCAGGGAAGATGACCTGGGCTATGAAGTCTCCTCCATTCTAGAGATGGGACAAGAACTGCAGGGGAGCAYGTTCTTACACAGGTCCCTCATGAGGGCTCAACCTCCGTCCAGAAAAAAGAAGTAAAAAGAAAAAAAACACAGAGAAAAACAGTAGAGACTTGCAAACTTCATTGTTTGCATCTGCAGAAACAAGAACTGAACATATCTTTAGAATGCTGTGCAAATGTTGTGGGATTAAAGGATTAAATYTTACACAGCTAGAAACAGAGAACAAGTTGAAGCTGTGAGGAAATCCAAGACAGTCAGACAACAAGACAGCTTTCAAAGAATGTCAGGTAAGATCTGCACACCCAGAGGGTGTTGGAGAGCAAGCAGGCAACTCCAAACAGCAGGCAACTCCAAACAGCAGGCAGCTGCTCAGGGCTCAGAGCACTCCAGGGCACAGGGAACCAGGAACCAGCACAGCAGTTTTATAAACTAAACTGAGGAGACAGAGGGAAGAAAAATACACAGCACTTGATTAAGGCTGCAAAACTAATGTTTTAATTGGTGGAGTYCATTAAGGTCCCTAGATGACAGCCCTAGCAGAAATGCTTGTTTCTATTAGTCCAGTGCCTGCTGTGCTCCCTCACTGTTCTTCCACCACTCCAGCACAGAAAGAAGTGTTGTCAGGCAAAGTGGCAGCTTACACAGCATACTATGGTGTGTTTTTCCCCACAGCATTTTCATGATTGTCATAAGAACAGCAGATTTTTCAGTTAATGTTAAGTAAGGCTACAGCTATAACTTAATTCAGTATGATTTTGAAGTGACTTAGGGCACAAATGTTCACTAATGGTTAAAAGAGCTTGTCAGTGTGAGGATTTTATGTCAGAATGAGAAAGTTACAAAGAGTTTTGCTATGTTTAACAGAAATTCTAAGCACAGGGACTACAGAGGGATATGCATCCTTTCACAAACCCAAACAGAGCTCAGGACAAAGTGAAGTTAACACCCATCTGGTGGCTGACTCTATTAARCAGGGACAGTGATGCCTTCTCAGAACTGTATGCAGATGCCATTGATCACTACAGTCTATCCCAGTTCCTAATTTCTGACAGGTAATTTTATTTGCTACCCCCATTGCTCTGAGCAGTAATACTACGTATTTCATCCTCTGTGTGTATTGCCAAAAATAATTTTACATCTTTTACATTTACTACCTGTCCTCTTCCTTTCACTTTTTGCTTTAAACTTGAMTTTCCCCCTTTAAAAAGCTATACTCCAAGTGTCATGGTTCACGAATTTCCTGAACTACACACTAGTTTCAAGTCTATCTTGCCTGACATTCCTTGGAAGCTCCCAGGACAGGATGCTACAGCCCAAGATGTCTCAAAGGCAGTACTGAATCTGACATAGAACCTCACCTCCTGGTTAGAGACTCAACACAACACAAGTCATTTTGAGGGCTGTGATGAAAGACAGGAAACCCTTTCAAGTATTTAGAAAATGCCGAAGAGGTAGAACGGAGCATCTGTAAGTTGTGTTTTTCTCCTCTATTCTAATCAGCAAATAAACTCGAAGTTTATTTGCTGATTAGGTGACATCTCATGGCCATCACTCACACTTCCAGACATTCGGTTTCAGCAAAAGGGAAAAATTATAGCAAGCCAAGTTGGATGCACAACTAAATTATAATAATCTTGATATAAATAAAAATAGTAGACAGAGGGTGTCAAACAAAATTATCAGAGGCTGTTAAATACTCTAAATTATCAGAGATTGTTAAATACTCTGATATAATGCCCAGATCACACACACTCAAAGTTTCTTGCAGCCAAACATAAGCAGTTGTCTGAACTACAATWTAACAAGACTGCCTTTGTTTTAATTCTAAGTGAAATCAATCTTGTCAGGGTATCATTTTAATGGAGCAATGGATCCCCAGGTGTTCTTAACTAGCTCAACTATAACTTGGTGCAAAGCTCACAGCTCTGAACAGATACCAGCTCTTGGCATGTACCTGCCAAGGAAATAATCTGCAGTTATATCATGCTGGGCTGTTTAAACTATTTTCACTTAGCTCTCCTCACAGAAACTAAGGGAATTCCCAAATGCTTCTGAAGTGCTGCATGTTAACACAGCCTAACATAAATTCCTAACACTTTTTCACCTTTGTTTCCATTTTACATTATCTCACAACTCTCCTACSCCCATCAAACACTTCAGTGCACTAATTCTAAACTGTTTCTTTTAATAGATTTAGATAGTAGAAACAGCAGTTAGAGAAAGAAGAGTGTTCAGGGGTTTTGGCTCTTCTGAAGGAAGAATCAACTTCATGAATTGCAGGCATTCACTTATTCTTTCATGTAAAGGAGACCCAGGGATGTGACCAGCCAAATAAATATMAATTCAAATAGCTCCTCTTTGACTCAGAGCCTTAACTAGAAGAGACATGTTCACACACTGCTGCTTATCCCAATGCTGTCTCTCTGTGGAGACAATACACAAGAGCAAACACGTTGGAAAAGGTCAATATATAAAAGACAGCAAGGGAGACGAAAGTTCATTATAAAATCACCTCAACATAGAACATTTTTAGTTTAAAATAACCCAACACAACAAGCACACAAAAAGCCACATCACTTATCAACTATTTCTATCAATYTAATCTCCTTTTTACTGTTAGAAAACATCTCAGACATAAGGGATTTMAAGTTCTTGAAATACAAAAATATCAAAATTATTAGTTTTGAAAAACCTGTCATCCCATCTGCTTAAGCAGAAATGCAAGAAATGGTATTCTTGTTTTCAGCATACAAACGAACCCCTATTTTACCTTATTGCTAGTATTGAATGAATTTATTAAATCAGCTTTCACCAATCTTTTGCTGGGTAAGGTGCAAGGCGGGCAGGATGAGATCAAAAAAGAGAAAGCGAACCCACTTGGTTAGTTTTTTAAAGAAGGGAATTGTGACAGTAAGAATTACCTTCACATTATATCAACACTAGGCTCCCTACTGAGGTGTTATTTTTGGAACAAAATCAGATTTCAACCATATCCACACATTTGTCACTTTCATTTAGATGTAAAAAAACCAAATCCAGAAACCTATGACCCACTTACCCATAAGACTGGCAGCAACACTGTAAACAGGCTCAAATTAAGAAACCCCAGAACACACTGTGAGAAACAATAGGAAATTGGAAATAATCATTCTCTGAAATTAAATTCTTGATTTTTATCTATGCCAATTATTTTCTCTTGTTTATACAYATCCTTGCTTGCACTCTCCTATTTAAAGTTTACCTTTACACGTTAGCAATACAAAAATGTGATTCTGCTCACACTGATTCTGCCATAGAGCTAACAAAAATASCAAAAAAATCTGTTCTTAAGCCCATGCTCCAACTGCACAATTTTATACCATTTTACTTTTAATATTATTAGCAATAAGTAATATGTAGTGTTGTAAAAATGACTAAGTAATCAAATATTTCTGGAACTTTGACACAAGCAGCTATCAACTACCATCTTTATCTACTACAATGTTTCAAGTTTTTCCTTCACACAATATTTTATTATCCATAGAAAGCACTTGATAAATTATTAGATGTATTTGTTTCGTGCTCCACATTCCTCTTGCCACCCTCATCATGTCAGTTTAAGGTTATCCATTCTTTGTRGCTGAAGGTAAAATAATTCACTGTGATTAATGCTATCACTAAAGAGAATTTGTTTTCTTGAAATAGCACATTCAGAATAGCAGTTCAGATAAGKCCAGAATGGATTTTTTATATCTCTATTACAGACTGTCCCTGGTTTTCTTGTCAGTTCCTCCCTTTTAAGAAAGCATCAGGTGCATGYTCCAGCACTGCCAAGAACAATGGCAGATGGATGCTTTTAACTAAATCCCAAAATTATGAAATGGGGGGTTGCTTGTTTAAGGGATGCCAGAACCTGAGAGGAAGAGCTTTGATACCTGTTTCATATATAAGCATTTTACAGCAATTTTTTCTACATTCTTTTCCTTGCTGAGCTCTGCTTCTCGTATAGCACCCTACTAAAGCACAGGCAGATTAAAACATACCTAGGACCCCGTACTCAGACAGGGAGCTGTTGCACACGGTATAGGGAGCCTGCTGCTCCCASAGGTGATTCATGGGAACACAAGTTCTCTTATCAACTTCTTGGTCATGAAGCACATGGTGACGATGGCTGCAAAGAGTAATTGAAAGAGATTCATTAGCCAAGAATCACTTTGGGCTTTAACAGAGCTGTTTTCAAAGCTAAAGCATCRAAGCTGTGTTCTGGAAAGGAAGGAAGCACCATGATTATGTTTGCCACACCCTGGTTTGGCTGAAACCACAGGAAATACAAYCATATGTCCAAATACAATTGCTGCACTGTAAGAACTCTCATTGACTACCCAGTGTTTTCATTGACTACCTTGTGTTTTCAAGCACTCACAGAARCTCCCTCATCACCAGCAGAACTGGTGGGGGAAAGAGAAAAGAATGGGGAAGTTGTTGCTGTAAAATAGAATTAGTAAAGCAAASGAATGCAGAAGAACAAAATTTTTATTAAGAATATTTCAATTCACTTTCCTAACAAATGCCAATATTTTCCTTGAAACAACTGATGTTGCCTTTTATGGAAAAAAAAAGTAATCTAATCTAATCTAAACACTGAGACTTGAAAGGAGTTGTATCCTCTTTCATGCTATTTCCATTCACATGCACCATTTACAGTTCTCTAGAACACCATTAATCAGCATTAGAATGGGACACCAAGGAATACTACCAAACAGAGATGACTGAAGTAATTACTGCAATCCATTAACGCTCTGAGCAGACTGAGTGAATCACAGCAATATGTCCAGCTTTACAACTGCTAACATAAGGACAGTTATTRTACTGCTAACAACACTGTGTTGTAGAGCTGCCAACACTGAATCTTTTCACACTTCCCTTTGCTATAATGAATGCCAGCAAAAGAGCTCTGAAATTTATCTAGAACTCAACAATGTAAGGCCAGAAAAAGAAAGAACTTTTGAAGAGCAGCACAGGGAGGGGAAGTAGAGAGAAAGGGGAAAATTCATACGCCAGGTAGCTGTTTGGCAGAAATAATTTTTACCACTGTAATTTTGGTTTCATCATTCAGCCAAAGACAGAAGGCCTAGCTAGGTGTTAAGCTTCTTGAGCACAAAGTTTTGTATTTCCTTAGCAAAAGATGATCAAACTGAGCACAGATGGACAGACAGAAATATACAGACAAAGAAGTTGGATGTGTGTAATTGTCAGATTTACTGACATCAAACCAGTACGGAATCAAGTCTGTCTCCCCTTCYTTCTCAAGAGTTTGTCTCCAAAAGGAGAAGGGGTCTGGTGCTTCYGCCTGCAGCTTTATCTAGCTTTTATCTATTGATAGTGCGGAGGACTGAAACAGGGAGAAAACAAGCCATCACACTGAATATTGAAAGGAAGAACTATTTTCTAGACAGCACTTCAGAAGCCCCAAAATACTGAAAGCACTCCTTGTGCTGTTTTATTATGGCAACACACTGTATTCAGTTCTTCCCAAATTCTAGGCAATACTATACCAGAGAAGAGAGGCATCAAGATTTATTTCTTTCTTCTGCAAGCACTCACAATGAAGCACAGTGCAGCATTCACCCCAGGAATTGGCATCACTTCAAAGGTTTCAATTAAATACATCATTAACATTTTACTCTATAGAGAATCAGGTAAGGCAGCAAACTGTATATATTTTACAAAGTGATGAGATCCTGCAGTCGTTCATGCTCCATAGGCATTAAAAATCTCAGTACAATGGACCTTATTTCACTTTTAATAACCTTGCAAACTGGCAGCAGGTTTGTTCACAGGGTACATAAGTTTCAAGCAGCCACCACTGGAATGGTACTTAAAAGACTCAGGAGCTGCTGCAGCAAGTACCCTCTCTTACTTCTCAGCAATTAGAGAGAATGCAACTGCATTTTTTGTTAGAAAGCAGGTGAAATATACCATTTCTGCTTTTCAGCAAGAGAAGGTAGAAAGTATGTAAAAATGTTTCTTCTGCCTTAAAYATTTTACTTTAAAATGCTCCTTACAGACACACAGGAAAAATTATTATTACTGACTACTAGAAACTATAACATTCAGACTACAGCTAAAGAGACCCAACTTTCTCCTCCYTGCAGAGGACCATATTTTTTAACAAATGCCAAGTTGTTTCTTTAAGCGTGGGACTTACACAGTTTTAACAGCATTTAACAGTAATCCTAGTACTCACCTGAAAGTACCTCTCTCCACATCCTGCCCACTYAGTCGGACATGGATCCCTTCTTTCAGAACAGAGCCAAAAGCCATGTATTCTGCCAAGGCCCAGTCAACAACCCTGTTCTTGGTCATTTCYGAGCGGCCTTTCAAAATCCGAGAGAGTCCTACATTGGAATAAAGATCAGAAATGAATGGATCTGTTTCAGAGAAATTCTATGTTCCTATTACATTCACCATTCTCCTTCCTCACTGGCTAAGCTAAACACAGATACCAAATCAGGTCTAYAAATTATTTTTCTAGAA
The DNA here is from genome assembly GCF_030028575.1 of Malurus melanocephalus. Classification (NCBI taxonomy): domain Eukaryota; kingdom Metazoa; phylum Chordata; class Aves; order Passeriformes; family Maluridae; genus Malurus; species Malurus melanocephalus. The sequence continues at coordinate 656,178 of NW_026623378.1, forward strand.
ATGAACTTCTGGCAAAATAAAACAAATTACTTCCTGAGCAAACAGTTGTATAATCYTCATATCTTGATTTCAAAGGAGAAAAATTGTGTCAGAAACTGCTGAGGACAATTAAAAAGACCTATGGAGAAATTCTTCTTCCTCAAGATTTATTTTCACATCTGTAACACCAAGTACAGTTTTATAAGTGACTAAAAATATCAGCAATTTGGTTTCTGATTTTTTTTTCTTCCTTCCTTTTCTCTTTTTTTTTTTGGCATTTGTCTTATTGGACTTCCGGAGATGTTATACAGTTAAACAAGCTGGATTGATCAATACCATGAATATCATATAAACAGAAAATTGCAGCAGCTGCCAACGGATTTTCAGTTGATAACCAATAGCTGATCTWTTTCAGTGAAGATTTTATAACCTCATGAGCCAAAACACAAATTAMAACAAGGTAACTTTCAAAGGGAACAAATCTCCACAGCTGCAGACAGGTGCTTCCAGCATTRAAGCCACAAGTCTCCTATATTCAGTGTCACCTGACACTGTCTTACTTACATATCTGCACTAATGATTTTGGTAAGCTGTCCCACAGCTTTGCCCATATTTCCCTTTCCTAACTTTCCACAATTTTACAGAAAAGCACTCCACTTTCTTTCCACATAAAACTCTCATTGAAATTGCCACATTTTAAGTAAAGAAAAATCTTGACAATTTTCCCTTTAGAATATACCAAACATCTGATAACACARCATAATCTTCCCATTGTTTGTTAAAAGTCTTCATGATATTAAACTGTTTCATTCTAGCAAAAGGACAACCTACTTCAAATCTCTATTTCTCTCCCCTTCTGTATCTCCACAAATTCTCTCTCATGGCCTTTTAAACGGCATAGAAGAATCTAACATACCATAATTGTTTTGAACCATAAATCTACCTTATATACTGGCAAGTGTTCCCTAGTGTGAATGGTTAATCAACTYACTAATGAGACACCAACTTACCTTTTTCATTAGAATGCCTCATACTAAATTTTATTGGGTGACTATAATTTCTAATTTATCAACATCACAAGAAAGTGCACAAATGTGGAGAAGAGCTTTAAATTGATCCATTAATTGCATCTGTTCAACAAGCCTKCAATTGATAACTGGGTATGCCCTGTGATCATTACTTGTGTTTCATTTCCCAAAGGAACATAAACACATAGAATATTTACAGAGGACAAATTTTATTCCTTGATGGATGACTCTAGAGAAGATTAGGTAAAGGTTTCAAACAGAAAAAAAAGCTATTTATTCCTTACCCTGAGTATGTCCCCTACAAGTCCACAAAAGAAAAAAAGATGCCCAAGCAAAGGGTCTCCCCATGGACTGAGCAGACTCTCACTCCCAATAGTTGATAGATTTCAATCTGACCAGGAAGTAAAGCTGTCTCAAAACTCTGGCACAGTGTTGGGGCTCCACAGTGAGACAAGCACTTACTGTAATAGATGTCAAAGTGAGAAGTGAATCTTTTCAGAACAAAAGCTATGACTTTTTGGAAAAAAATGCTAGATTTGTGCTATCATCAACACTAAATCCTACCCAGAAAATAAACCTRTCAGAATTTGCCCACACAGCATGCATTCAGTTGTACTAAAACCTCAGTTTACATAGTAGATTAGTAATGTTGCCAGGCCTAAAAAGTCCAAGCTCTATTTCTTGTAGTTATGCAACTACAAGAAGCGTCAAGTGGACCTCAAATTTCCACCAGCATTAAAAAAGCCCATATTATAATGCTTCCTGAGATAGGTACCTTACTTCCCAGCAAATCTCAAAAATGTGCTGTACAGAGGAAGTGTTTTCCACAAGCACTTGAAGGATGAAAGGAGTTATTAACTTAAGGCTGCGAAGCAACTTTTCCCTCCCTCAGAGGAAAATCTGTTTTAATGAGGAATGGAACAGAAATGGGATGATACTGAAAGAACATTACACTGAGAACAAGCTGCAGGACCTTAACTGTCACATTTTCCTCACCCATAGAGTGGAAGACTCAAAGCAAAAAAAGTTACAGGCAAGTTCCTTTCTGAGAAAMGGCCCAAGAGCTACCTCTGTGCAGAAATACAGAAATGGAGCAAGACACAAAGCCAATAGGACACAAAGCCTTCAGCTGACCTGAGTGTATTTTGAAGTCTTGGACTGGCACTGAACTTGCAACGTTGCCAATGTGAGTCAGCAGCTCTTCCGAAATGCCCGTCGGAGGGCAAGACATGCTCTTGGGTTCTCCATCCACGGTAAAGAAACCTGGAAGGAAGAAATTTGGTGGGCTGTTCAAGGACCATGTTTAAGAGACATGCATGTTATCTAAAGTTTTTTTAACTCACAACTCAAGGGACATTCTAAGCAGCAAACGAAGCCTAGTTCCTCCCCTTTCACTGGGAAACAATAATTTTGATTGTCTGCATGACAACAGAAGCTGATCTTACATGCACACAATGATCTATTTTCCTTCTGCTTTCCCTCCCTGTGAAGTCCAACTATGTGGGCAGAGGCAGCCAATAAAAGCATATGGCACCTCAATCCCTCAAATAAAAATAAATAAATAAATGAATAAACAACGTGAGACATACTCCTTCTTCCTGACAGCACAGACAGTTAACARTACAGGAAAACCACTTCTCTTCTAAACTAGAAAATGGCTTTTTCAAAGTCACACCTTTGCATGTTTTTTAACAAAAGCATTTATTTCAASTTGATCTGACAGAATGCTATATTCACTATTAACAGGGGCAAATCAAATGTTCCATATTCCATTTTAAAGGAACACTGACCMAATCTATTTAAATCCTAGATTTTGGACTCAAAAGCACACTCAGATAACACTAACACAGGACACTCCTTACCAGGCCAAGGTGAATCAAGCCAGTGCTTGATATGAAGGATCTTATTATCCTTAGATCTAGTATAAGCTTCTTCGCATATTCTATCATACTTTGCAATTTCTTCCTGTAGAACAAAAAGCTTTTCAAAATGGGAAAAATAACACACTCGTATCTCACACATGACACCTCTCATTCAGCAGGATAAAACCAGCTATTTAMCTCCATGAGAAAATTCAGTTACAATAATGCCAATAAATAAAATTAATTTTATGTAGGATCAAACTGMCTTCTAGAAATATGCTTACACACATTACTTTAAATAAATTACTTAGTTCATTGGTGTTACAGAGAAAAGCTGAAGAGTTGAAGCTGCAAACATTGCTCTAGAATGAGAGAGAATTGAAATACCAAATATTTACAGTCATACTTCTAAGACCAAAACCATCCAGCTCTCATACTCCTGGCTACAAAAGCTACTAAAGCTTGGAAAAAAATTCCCAAAAAATTAGTATGTCTGGGAGAGTCTAGCAAAGAGTCTGCAGGTCACAACTCTCAATGGCAACAGATATAAAGCCATATTCTGTCGAGGCAGAATGCCACTGCAGTGTCTGTGTCTCGATCCAGAACCATGCTCAAATTATTGAGCTAGCTAATCTTAAAAGGAATTAACAGTAATGTTGAGCTCTGTACAGCCAAACATCCATCCAGGATCCTGGACCCAGTTAACAGATCCCATGGTGCCTCTACTGGCACACTCTTACAGTGATTCAGGAAAGCWACTCCTGCATGAGCTGTGTTCATTCTTACAGATAACAGAATACACCTACACAAACTGCTCMTTTCTTGATCTGCAGTACCATGTCATTACACCTTCTCAGAAGGTCCTTTGTTCCAGCTGCACTTTAAAGAACCATTCTCAAAAAGATTAAGGTAAAAGCCTCACCAGTTTAATACAGATACCAGATCTACGCTTATCTTTTCTGGAATACTTCTAATGATTCCTGAACTTGTTTGAATTATTGAAAGAAAATAGAAGGGTTAAATTGATTTTATTGCATCATTGCTGAACACAAGCCTGCCAACATCATAAATAGTAAACCACAATTACAGGAGAGTTCAAATACTGTCCTGCTGCTGAATCAAGGTTCTAGAGATGAAGAACAGCTGACAAATGCCTCTGTTTTCCAATGTTCTCATTTTATCACCTTCTCCCTCAGAACTGAAGCAATTTTTTATGTGCAATATATATTAATTACTTCAGAGCACTTGAAGTCCTCTTGTTACAACAGTATTTTACCTGGAAATCCACGCCAAATTGAAACACAAAGTGTCAAAGGGTGAAGATTTATCACAGTAAAGAAGGTTTTCAAGTAGACAGCATACAATGAGAGTTTTGTCTTTCTCCTTACCGCTCCTTAGGTTCCCTTTAACTCTGCTGACATGTACCTCAAACTCCTGCAGTGTCACAGTCCCATCTGCAATCAGTTTGTCAGCGTATTTCTTCAGCACTGGCACCTGCTTATGGATCTGCTTGTACATCAGAGGTTGGGTGAACATGGGCTCATCCATTTCATTGTGCCCTCTCCTACGGTAACAAACCTACAAAGGGAAAGATTGCTTCTGCTGATAAGGAAGAAAGTAAAATGAACTTTTTTCCATTTCATCCCTTGAGATTTTAAGAGGTTTATTCTACAAAAAACATTCATGGCTTCTTATGGACCTGTCAGCCGCTTGGATTTTTAAAATGAAAAAACTGAAGGCCTTTTAAAATACATTCCTTAACTGGAACTTCCAAGCCACAAAAAAATAAAAGCAGAACATAATGAACAGAATGAAAAGTTAAGAAAGCCAAGACTTACCAAGTCAACCACCACATCTTTATTGAAAGTGTTTCGCCACTCTGCAGCCACACTGCACACRTACATCACTGCTTCAGGGTCATCAGCATTCACGTGGAAAATGGGAGCATTGACCACACGAGCAACATCAGTGGGATATGGAGATGAACGGGCCATACGGGGRTCTGTGGTGAAGCCAATCTAAAAATTCCAGAAATATCTGTTAAAATAATAYGGGCACCTCCCTTTACTCTGTTTTGAGTGAAGTTTACAGTTAATAACCATTGACAYGCAACAGCATCAGTTTTTCATTTTGGCTAGCTAGCTTCTTTTTCCTCCCTTAAAAAGCAAAGCAATCCTAATCCAATTACATATTAAAAATTGAGTRGACTACATGTAGGTGATAAAATATTATCCACTCAAGAATTGCTAGATACTAGAATCATTTTCAGAAACATCCCAACCATTCTAATAGCCAGAGGGGACAATGAACCCAGTTAATAACAAACCATAGAAAGAAATAAATGAGCAAATATTCAGCAGAGAAGTTGATTGGAAAAGGCTTTACTTGTTACCTGGTTGTTGACAACAACGTGAATAGTGCCATTTGTGGTGTAGGATGGGAGGTCACTAAGGTGAAATGTCTCATAAACTACTCCTTGTCCTGCAAAGGCAGCATCCCCATGTAATAATATGGACATAACCTAGGAGGAGRATCATACACACATATATGTATATAYCCACATATATATTAGAAAGTAAAAYTGCAATTTAAGCYTCTCAACAGGATTTCCTTGCTCCATATTTCTACAGTACTTACAAAATTTAACAGTAAGTTTATAATAAACCATACATTTCTCAGCATTCTGCTGCCTTTACTCAGTTTGCAAATGAAACAAAGCTTTAAGCCTACTTCCCAAAGTTACCCTTAAGGTATCATGTCAGAAACCTTAACTAGATGAACAGATGATATATCCCTTTTGTGAAGAAGGAAAAGATGAAGATTCTGTGATGTGAAACTACTAGCGAATTACTTTTATTAAAAAATAACATGAAAAACTACCATTAAAAGTTACTATTTTAAAAAATCTTTACCTTTTTCCCTGCTGTATCCCCTCGATAAAACTGCTCAGCTTTTGTTTTCCCTTGCACAACAGGATCRACTGCTTCCAAGTGAGAAGGGTTAGCCATCAGGGACAGAGTGATTTTCTTGTTTGTTCTTCGGTTGATCCTCTCATGGTACATTCCCAGATGATATTTTACATCCCCAGATCCCTAACATGAAAGACRTCATCACGATTCATGATTCATTCATGCCTGCTATATCTGATTCACTAGGCCTAAAATCTATGCTTCAGTCTGAAAAATGCACGTGGTTACCTGTACATCAGTGTGCACTTGGGGTTTGACACCATAATATCAAACTGCAACACTGTTCTTATGACAACATAACATCAAACTGCAACACTGTTCTTATTGTATTATCTTACTGTTGCTATCAAATGTTAGATAAATACTTTCAGTATATTGATACTCTGTTCATTTACATAAAACCAAGAGAGATGCTTAGAGATTATGAATTCTGTCAAATGGAACTTACTTATCTAGTCACTCGTAAAAGAAATATAACATAATTTTTAAATTTGTTAAGAAGTTTCACTGAACCCTATTCCTCTAACTAGAAAAGAAGGCAATGTATTTCAGCAGCTGATAATGCTATTCTCATAGCAACCATGACCAAAGCAACTGAAAACTACCTAGAATGTTGACCTCTCTATACAGATCTATTGAGAAAGCATCTTACCTCGTCAGCTGCTTCAAGTTTGGGATCAAACTGACAGAAGATCTGCTCCAGCTCTTTGCGGATTACATTAGCCAATACATTCAGCCGRCCTCTAAGAAAATTCCAAACACAGTTATGTCTCAGAAATGGTAATAACAGAGTCAATATTATAAAATCTACAAAATCCACGAGCCACGCTGCCAGAAACATGCAAATGGTCTCTTCAAACTTTTGAGCCTGAAACCCTTGATTTACCTTCTTTCCATTACAAAGCTGAGGAACTTTGCATTCACTCAGACATTAAAACACCTAGTTATCCAAGTGAATTTTGTAGCTATCTAGCAGTCTTTACATAATCTCATGAAAAATTAGTTAAGGCAGACTGCAAAGGCTCAAAACTACCTCATCAAGCTTTCCCAGTTCTAGACTCTATGCAATGGCAGACATACCATGGCTGCTGCCACATTTGCTTGCAGCTTCAAGGTACACTGAGGAGAGTTTCTCTACTATTTACCTGTGAAGCCTGTAGCGTCTTACTGACAGGCATTTGTTACAGTTCTGTGTTCCCATTATTTGCTAAGACTGACTCTTCTTATCTCASCTTCTCTAATACCAASTTYRTTGGTAGAATTCTAGAACCCAAAACTTGTTTTAACATGATAAGCCATTTGTTGGGGTGTTTCCATTGGCATTACCTATGAGGCATTCCCATKATAACATATTCAATTCCCATTTCACTGGATTTATCAATGATGGTCTTAAGTGCTGGAATCATTACTTCACATCCTTCCAAACCRAATCTCTTTTCAGAAGACCACTTACGAGCAAGGAAGTCTTCAAATCTTTGCCAAAAAGAAAAACAAAAAAACAAGAGAAATTATTTGTACTAAGGTAATGTAGCAAATACTTATTGTCAAACATATTTTAGCAAATAAAATGATTTTAAACTGTTCTAAAACATCTGTGAATACAAGTTTTTAGGCCTCTGGAACTAAGTCACACAGAGGGAAATGCAGGAGAGAATTCAGTCTTCTTTCACTTTAATCTGAAAAGTATGTACTAGGACTTTGAAACTAGTAAGAGTCTCCACCGCAGACAAAATTTACTTTCCAGTTTAAACTCTTTTCTCATGTACACAACTACCGACCACTGGGAAGTCAGAGTGACAGCAAAGAAATCTCTTCTATGAAGTGACTGAAGAAAATGYAACCTGTATTTTCTAATACTGGTAAAAAAACTATAGTAGAAAGCATGCCTGTTCCCTAGGTCTCATTCAATAAAAAGGCTCCTCAGACTGTGTGATGTAACAGCTGGGAATGTGCCAAGAACCAGGACACTGGTATCTCTGCCTCGGCTTCAGCAGCAGAATGTCAATCCCTGACAGCTCTAAGCTCTTTCATTCTTTAATGCATTTGGGCCAGAGGCAATGTGAGTGGTTTAAAAGTACCTTTTAACAAACATTGAAAGGATTATACATTGTAAAGCTTAGAGATACAAAAGGCAAAGAAAATACATCTTCATGAAAGCAACTATTGGTTACATCATCTGTGCAGTGCCTCGACTCATAACACTGCCATAATCCATTAATACTCAGCTTATTCCTCACTGAGAATGCTGACATTTACCTCTGTAGACTGAAGCCCTAAAGGCAGTGAAATTAATTGTTGCCAAAAGTCTCTCCATAGTTCACCCATCAATACCTTACAATCCAGCCATCTAAGCAACAAGCCAGACACTCAGCTGAGCCGTTCTGCCAGGATTCCTCAGGGAAGTCTATGCCAGTCTTTATATAAAGGGAAAATGGGGTCCCATGTGAGCAGCAGRGAAAGGAAAGCAGTGCACACACTATATTCCTCCTCTTGGCAGCAGCRAGTTCATTGCTTGAGGCAAACAGCACTAAGTGTGCAGAGCTGCAGCATTTCACAGTCACAGCTGGCCAGTCCYCTACATGGCACTGTCCCAAAGGCTGGCAGCTCAGCCCCTGTCACTGCATGCACTCAGCACCCAGTGAGGAACACATCAGATGAAAGATGGTTGCTCTCAAAAGGGGTTAATCTGCAAATGCTTGACCCTGCCCAGAGCAGGCTCCACATCAGGGTCTAACATATTTACTAATGTATATATAAAGTACTTCAAAAATATATTAATATTTTACATAAGGAGGCATCAAAAATGACCCTTTGTTCAATAATCTATCAGTGAAAACCACAAGGGATGAGAAATCCAACTTAAAAATTCAGTTTCAAGTATCTGAACTCTGCAGTACTTGCAATGAGCATTTTTGAAGTGTTCTTGAGCAAAACAAACCTGCCTTACAAAGCCACAGATTTCAARAGGACGACCAGTTTTCTGCAAAACCAGGCCTTTTTCCTAGTTCATTTTCAAACAGTGAAATTAAAAATTGCTCTAGACATAGCTGGATAAAAATGTTTGTATAACTTTTTTCTAAAGGGGTTGTATAACCCCTTTCAGCAGACAATTAATTTGGCAGAACATTAGGCTCCTTCATGCTACTGGAAACCCCAGATCTTTCCACAGCTTAGGCAGGAATAAAAAYAAATTATTGTCTTATGATAAATGGAGATGGTTCATGCTGAGGGCCTGTTAAACTTACTCAAGTGTAATATTTACTTGACCATTAAGTGACATTTTTGTTTCTGTTTAAGTGAAACTTCTAATGAGACATTTTAACACAGGCAAACAAAACACTTGGACAAAATATCTTTTGACACCTCCAATGAGCACTCTTCGTTTTGAGGTTTTTGAACATAGAATCTTAACCGAAAAGCATGCCTTTCTAAATCTCTGACTCTTGAATTTAACAAAGGACATACAAACTGTTCAGATTGCAGGGACTGAAATAGATCTTGTGTCTGAGAAGCCTTGTTCTAAATGTAAGAGGATAATTCAGTCTCTGGGATCACAGTATTTCCACAAAGATAGCCACAGTGGGAGCAGTCAATAAGCTGTTTCCAAATGTGCTTCCTTATAGTAGAGACTGAAACTGCTGCTGCCAGCTCATGCAACAGTACATCTTGGCACATCTCAAATGAAAAGGGCAGAAATAGGATTTGAAATCACATGCACCAATATTGTTCTGACACTTATTTTCTGAAAAGGGCTAGGAATCTTTAACACAAATGTATATTTGAAGTCTGTTGCTTATTGAAGTCTGTTGCTTATTGAAGTCTGTTGAAACAACTTTTTCCCAGTTTACGTCCCCAAGACGATAAAAACATCGCCAGGCACGGCACTAGAGGCTTTTGAAGATAATACAATACTAAGTCACAACAGACCTGACAGATTCCTCAGAGCACACATTTTCCTTTGATATCACAGCCACGTTAACTACACTCACGTGTAACTCCAGATTTCAGTCCACCCCCAGCTCAGTACTTGCAGATCCCCCCACTCCCAGGCAGCTGAGCAGCCCCAGAGCAGTGTCCCAGCCCAGAGTACCTCATGGAGCGCACCAGCCTTGCCAGCAGAGTCCTTTTTTCCTCATTAGTGAACTTCATAACTCCCGGCGACTCAAACTTCTGCCGGATCCAYTGGCACTGCTCCACATCATTGATGAACATGTACTCCAGACCAATGTGCTGGCAGTACGTATGCTACCAAGTGAAAACACCAACAGACAAACTTTAGGAGCTAGTGGGCCACAAAGAAACAAACTTGATTTTTTAATTATATTCTCTGTTACTCTCCTGAAAGCTACCCTTTCTTCCTCTTCCACAAGATCTTCCTCAAAGTAATTCTACAATTACATTATTGAATTATTATTAATTCAATACTGAATCAATACTGAATACATTATTTTATTGAATCTAGTTTCATGCCACAAAGCTTCCTCTACAAAACAACATTTTAAAATTTTGAAACCAGAAGATTCTCATCTGGTGCTAAACTTAAAGTAGGCCAATAAACTGGCCTTAAACTGACCAGCACATTTCACTTCATTCAGTGCTGCTCTTACAGACATACCACACACTTTTCTTTAGATGCAACAGCAAAGATTTTAAGCAATTTATCAAAATTTGTGTCTTTTATCACATCTTTTTTTAAATGTCACCTTAAGTCAAGCAATGAAGACAGTGAGAAGACAGCAAGAAAACAGCTATAAAGTCTAATGCAAATTATCTGATAATGGTCAAGTTTCAGAAAGCTGGAAATGTGAAAAACAATCCAAGCAGCTGAGAGCAGAGAAAGAACAGGGGAAAATGCAAAGACACAACAAAAATTTTATCTCCTTGCTCATTTTCAAATTTCTTTTTCTTACCTTAAAAAGAAATATGTCCAAAATACAAGTTAACAGAAGTAAGACCTACTGTGAGTTTGAGACAAAACCACTCTTTACATAGGGTGTGCTTTCTACTGCCTTTAAGAAGGAATTGAATGTTAACCTCTATTAAATAAAAAAAAAAAAAATACAAAGCAATAGCGAGAAGAGGAAAGCAGAGGGTTATGTCTCCTTAACACAAATCAGTTCTTTGAAGCTTTTAGATTTTGTCCATTTATTTGCACATTAAAATTTTAAGGATTAWCTCTTGAAAAGTGCTACACAGATACGCTAGAAATGCGAAACCAAAAAAAACCAACAACCAAATATAGAGCTCAAATGCACAACAGAGATAATGTGACTTAATTTACCATGCCTCAGCTAAGCCAGTGTAAAAGTCAAGCAACTGGGAATATCCAACAATGACTCACTCRGCAGTCTACAAATTCATTATCATTCCTACTTGCTGCTTTGCTATTTGGAGCTTGCCTCTCATGATATTTATTCCTTCAAATTAGTTTTTCATTTAATTATTTTAGCTTTGATGACTTCCTCTGGCATAAAGCATGTCACCTGTAAGAAAATGAAACTCTAGAAAAGAGACTGGGGATGGAAAACAAGAACCATCACTGTCTACAAGCTACAGCTGGGCTTTTATGAATTTGGCATACAGCCTTCMTATTTCTCCTGAAGTAAAGGTCTCACTAGAGGTAGGGATCTGAAAGCAACCCCTGAATATCCCAAGCACTGTGTGCACAGATGTTTATTTGTGGTACAACACTTAAAAGACAATTTCTAAAGGCTCTACCCCTTTTAAACAATTCTTTCAGTTCTTTCCAGAATGATGCCAGAAATTAGTATTCTACCATATTCACCTCTTTTATACTTATCCTTAATCTATGTATTTCCAACATCCAGGTAAGTAAAGTGATGGTGCTGCTAACTTCTAGAAATAGCACAAAAGATTTTTTAATGTCATTTGAATTCTTCACATGCTCTATTAATAACTGACAGATGATAAGGGGTTTTTGTGACTGACACCTGGATAAAGTTCCCTTTGGTTTGAATGAAAACAATCCCAAATGAAAAAATGTCCCACTGACCTCYAGGCGTTTGATGATCTCTCGTAAAGAAAGACTGTTCTCATTTCCTCCTATGAAGGTGGTTGTTGGCAGCTGGAAGACTTTGTCCAAATCTGATTCATGCAAACCATAAAACCCTACAACAGGTACATTATTGATTTGCAAAGTAGAACAGGAGACAAAAAGGAARCCAGCATTGATTTTCAAACCATGGTAATTAAATTTAATAAAACAATATTAAGAAAGAAGGTACTGGATTCAAAATTGAAAGTGTGACTATTCTGAAGGTATGTATTATAAAATGGACTTTAGTCTGGATCTTGCAATGTATGTTTTAATTAAATAGTCATTGTTTGATTATAAGTATGAACCACTCTTTCTTACATGCTCAGATAAAACAACTGAAAYTAAAATCATCCAAGTCTATTTTCTAGCTTATTAAGACATATGTCATCAATTTTCCACACTATTTCTTGTAGCTCACTTTAGTAAAATAACCAGCTTTATCATGAGGAACAAACACAAAAAGAATCCCTTCTCACAGACAAAACCAGTTGGTTGGAAGCATATTACATTAATAGATAAACTAAGAGGAAATACCCAACTGTTTCAATAAAAGCACTCTGGAGAACTTTCAAGGTATTTCTATCCACCCTCTTCCCTTTTTTAGGGAAATCAGTTTGAAACARCCATGTACAGCTCTAATTCCCAAGCAGTGACCCTTTATAAATCACACAGATTTTCACATCCCCACCACCTAAAACTTGTTTAACCACATTGAYGCATCTTGATTTGGACATATCTAAACTTATTCTGGTTGAGAATATTATTTAAGAAAATACTTAATCTAACCATTATGCATTTTCAAAAGCCAAAATACACAACAGACAAGACTGAAAGAGTGGTATCACTGCAAGTTAAAGGCCTTGTATGAGACAAGTTTAACCTAAACCTATAAAATGAAGGAAGGAAAAAGTTTCTTGGAATAGTAAGAAGTAAATGTAGAACACTTATAATACACATTACATACAGTTATATACAATTATATACAGTACCTTATATATATGTTAAACTACATATGTTCCTACTCATGTAAGAACACTTGAAAATTTTAAAATATTTGATTTTTAATACTTTAAATATTTTTAATTTTGAACTCTATCCTGGTTCCAGATAAGCTGCAGATATCCACTTTAACAACAATAAGATAACATGCACATAACTCTTAAATCAATAAAGTGCTTAAATGTTAAGTGACYTTTCTGAAGATTAAGGTGAAGCAGCAGCTTAAAGATGAAATAATAACAGCACTTAGACTTGAAGTCAGGCCATAGGACTGCATTGCCACCACTTTTACAATACAGCACTGTCAGTAAATAGCACCTTTTCTGCTTTAGAAAGAATATATTTTAAAATTTTAATTTTGGTTTTAATAAAAAATTTTAGTACTGTATTAAAATTTCAAACCTGGAGTGACCAAAAAAAAAAAAAAATAGGTACCACTACTTCTTTCTGGTATCATACCAGGATTTTCCCAACAGGATGGGAGAATGACACAGGGGGTGACAAGGACTTTAGTGTCATTTGAAACAAAGCAGTGCATTTATTTCTCCTCTTYTAGTGACTTACTCTCAGACTTCAAAGTCTCTTCATGTCCTCTCATGCATAAACCAGAACACGTACAATGTGTTCAGGAGTGATTTGGGCACACACAGAACATCTGTGCTTTGTATCACAGCACCACATATTAACTGAAGCATCACCTCGTGTTTAAAGAGATACAACCTAAATGAAATCCTGACAGCAATTCTGCAGTGTGATTCATGCAGTAGGTACCTCTCTAGCTACCTGCATTTTTAGAAGCAACTTTCAGAAGGAATTTCCTATCACAAGGTTTCTCAAAAAGAAACAAGAAGATGGGACAAAGAAAATGCACAGAAAAATCAACCATTAAAATACTTTCTGTCCTGCCCAAAGACCTTTCATAAGTTTCCTGCCTGGAAGATTCAAGAACAGACATTTGAGATCTTCCTCTATTTTTGCAGTGCCAAAACTAGGTTAAAAGCTTTGTTTCCTCTGACAAACTGAAATCTCCTCAGTCACAGAATCAGACACATCCCCCATCTCATTCAGAAATCTGGCATACTTTCCCCATGGGTTTTTCCTATGAGGGCTTCAGTAGATGTGTTCTTTCCAGTCACAACACCCTGTACTAAACTATCTGTAGAGTTCAAAGAAATGTGTGCTGACATGCTARCAATCACCCATGCTCCAAACTAATTATATTTGCTCAGCAAATGTCTCATGTATTTTCTAGTAGGTACTTTTTGYTAATTAAAGCTGACAAATTTCAGAGAGAAGATCCAATTTGTGTAAKCACCTCTCTATTTAGTCTTAAGCATCCACCTCTTTTATATGATCAGATACATATATCTACAACAGGAATAGAAAACTGAGCACAAAAGAGGCAGTAGATATGCTTAAGGTTAAATTAGGTAGAATGTGTTTTATTTACTTCCTGCGCTATGTTTTATGCCTGATTGAAAAAGCTTCCCTACACATCAAAGAAAAATTGATTCAGTGTCTTCATCAAGTAGAAAACCACATTTTAAACAAACCAGGTAGATTGAAGAGCAGACAAAAATCAATCAGGTGTTTTTTTATTCAAGTAGACAGAGGCAAAGAAATTGATCAGTGCAATTTCTCAGACACAAACCGTCCTAACAATGASAAAAACCTTTGCAAAAGCAGACCCTAGTGCGCCATACTCTTTCAACAGTAAACTGAAGTTTATAATAGAAGCTATAATCACCACTGGATTATATCTACAGGTAAAGAATTCTATGTTTTCCATACTTTCTTCTGATATAACTTCAAACAGACTTCTTCAAGATGCACAGAAGGAATAAGTATCAGACACTAGAATCCAAACTTGGTATTAAACTTCTCCTAAGTTCTTCTGCTCAATGCTTTATTTATTGCATGGCTTCCCTACTGACTAGCCTTCAGATGCCCCCAGTTCAAACAAGCATGAAATGCAATGCTCTAAAAGYACTTTAGCTTATTAGAACCTTGGCCTAATATATTTATTAGTATTAATTTCTGGTGTGGTTCAAAAATAAAATATTCAGGGTGTTTGTAGAGTATTTATAATCATCATTCATCAGAAGATGAATTCACAGGAACCTCACCTGGGATCTCAGAGTAGAAATTCCATCATCCTGAAATTTTAGCCTCGTTACAGATGCTCAAAGGCACTATGTCATGATACCAGCACGCASAAAAGGTAGAAGCTTCCCTGAAATGTGCCATCCCTGCCCATAGAGGGGAGTTGGAAGTAATCTYTAAGGTCTCTTCCAACACAAGCCCTTCCATGATTTTGTGAAATGTCTTATTAAATCACCCCAGCCCAATGATACACAAATGGGCATTGCAAATAAGAAGGCACACAGCTTACACACCAAGTTTATCCATTGTGGTAATAAGGTCAGATGGAATAAATGAATCCAAGTCTGCATCCAGAATTCCAAGGGGATCAAGCTGAGCCACATGATGGCCACGGATCTGAAAAAGGAGGAAAGTAAGAACAAAATGAAATCACACTAACAAAAGTTAGACAAAAGGAAAAAGTCAGTGATATCTCTCCATAGTTTGTGTATCAGCCATTAAGTCAAATAAGCAAAGACTACTGTTGTGATAATATATTCCCCAAGTTTTCCCACTGAAACAAAAAATAAGATTTACATCACTGAATGCATATATACCTCTATCAAAAAGTAAAAATTAGAATATAATCTTTATTATGTCTGACACATAATTTAACTGGGATTACACTGGAATTTAAGTGAAAAAAGCTAATACAGAGTACACTTTCAGTCTCTGGGTAAAATTAAGAAACTGTTGTAAGCCTAAAAATATTACCATTTGCCAATTCAGTCATTTTGCATTTTTGCCTGAATTCTCCTTTCTGCACCTGCAGTATTTTAAAATACTGACTGACTTAAAGCAGATTGGCGTTGAAGTAGTTTRTATCAGCAGTGAAGAGATCACTCTTCCTGAGCTCTGCTCCACATCAGATAGCATCTGACAGCATCTATTTTCATTCATGAAATTTCAAAAATTTGATCTATGGTAGAACTGATATTCAAGACACTGAAAACACAAATTGAGTGAGGAATTCAGMCAGCTTTCAATGATCAGTGTGACTGGTGTTAATGCATTCCACAAGTTGGTATAAACTAGTGCCTTACATTACCATATAACATTGCTAGAGAAGAAATAACTAATTGATCCAATACAGCCACAAATATAAAATTATTTTTCATATGCCTCTTATGTGTGATTCTCATATACCAAAATTAGCTCATTAAAAGCTTTGTATAGATTAATAYATTAAGGATTMCTCCTTTAAATTTTTCTTTTTAATAACAAATTCRTATCACTTGGATAGCTTTTCATTTACATTACTAGTACCCTAATTGTCCCTGAAAATACCCCGAATTCATAAATAGTGAAGTGCAACACACAGTAATAAAAAATCATTACAGTGCAGTTAATCAAGAAGGGACCTGTAAAAACACTGTTCAATTCTATATTTGCAGGAGAGTTTAYAACAAAATGGTTTCCAGTCACAATAAACCAGAAATATGGCATCTTTTTTGGAACCACCAGCCCTGTAAACTCAGCCTGACTTTTGCAATTCTTTGCATCGCATGAATCACCAGTAATGAAACTCTGACAGGCCAAATGATGCCCACAGCAACATCTGTGCCATCTGACTGTTTACGGCAGCACTAAGTTTATCTGATTGGAACAAAGCAAACAATTCTGTCTCAAACATCATCAACAGGAAAGAATCACCCCCCTAARTTGCATCTGCTCTTCAGGATTAATAGGAAGAGGGTCAGCAGGAATGCCAAAACCAAAGGCAGATAAGGCTGGGCCATATTGTTCCAGGAGCAGTTTGATCTTTAACTAAAAGGCAGTATTTTCCCTAATATCAAGCTATTTTTTAATAACTTCCACTACTTTCACTGAATACAAAAAATAGTAACATCCACAGAAGTCAGAGATCAACCTTGAGAAAATACATACATAGAAGATTTTCATCCATTGCCATAACTTTGACTAAATGCAAGTTCAGACTATCAGAAAGCAGACCTTGGTTTATCTGGCCTCACTTTCATTAAGCACATACATCTCACTGAAAATCSTTTCCGTGTGCCCAGTGCTCTCCTTAGGCAGATTAACAGCCTTTTCAGAAGTCCAGCTCAACAGACCACAAAGCAGTTTACCACAAAAACCATAAAACACTGACAGTTTGAGAAATGAAAATTCTGTACCCTTCTCCATTTCATTTCATTATCAGGCAAAGGAAGGTCACAAATTATCATACCCCTTCAACACTGAATTTAGAGGGTACTAAATACCTTTTAAAAAGCAGACAGTTGCCTTAGGCAATCCTCTGTGACTGTTTGTCGCAGACACATGGGTGCCTGCCATTTATACAGACATTTCTGTTCCATCACTTGACAAATAGAGAGAAAAATGGCAATCCCTGAACTACTTTCAAGAATATTGTGTCAAAGCAGCCTAACATTCTCCAGTTTTCGTTACTACTTCACCAGATTTTTATTGCAAGCAAAAGTGATTATTTTCCACATATCTATTTCTAAGCAAATGACATACATTCTTTATATTTAAAAATATAAAGTTTCTGCTCTTTTTCAACACCTCTCCAACTCAATGGTGACAACGCAATGTGTACAAAAAAAAAGTCTCTTAAGAAGTTCCTTTTCTATTCCTCTCACTACACCAAACAGGATTTTAAATACTTAGGATACGGTGGAACAGATCTGCTCAAATCAAACTGTAGGAAACTCCTTGGGAAGTTACATACTCATTTAAAAAATATTTGCAGAATTTTTTGTGAAACACAGATCTAGTTTTTAAGGTTGGTTATTTTGGGGAGGGGCTGTTTATATAATTTTTAAGCTTATATTGAAATTAAGATACTAAATACAAGTCTAAACAAAAATATTTAAACTTGTTTTTCTATTTGGAAAACATCTAACCAAACCCACTCTCCTATTTTCAAATTCCTTTTTTACAGGAAAAATAATTAATTAGACTTAATTTCATCATTTAATAAAAGGGTTGAAAATTGGAGTATGAAACAAAGATAATTTTGATTAACAACTTCCTAAAAGAAATCCATCAAAACTAACCCAAACTCAGTACTGTCAGCCTCCTAAAATTCAGTTTCTGGTTAATTCATCATTTCTCTTCTCTCTTTTTACCTATAATCCTGCTCAAATCAGGAATCTCAAAATTCACCTTCGATGTATGAGAAGGTAAGTACATTTTATCCTTTCTTAAAGGAAGCACAGTAACATTTAAAACTGTAAGACAAACATTCCCAGAGGTGAAGGCAGACTTTCCACAAACCACTATCTGCAGAAAGTGCTTCCAGGCTAAGTTAGATGACCAGCATCAGCTCTGTGGGTAGTCTGCCTTATGAGTTTGCTAAACCAGGGGACCACCCCAGTCAGAATCCAACACTTCCATGTTTAGACACTGTGCTGCAAAGAAAAAGTTGTCTAGTTCAAGGCATTTTGGATCAGAAGACAAATGAGAACATGAAAAGGAAGAAGGTTGTTTGCAAAGGAGAGGCCTTCTCATGCCTACCCCAAAATACACTTACTTGGTATGCTCTTATCAACGACTGCACAGCAAGGTGATCTTCAACAACCTTTTCAGCTTTCCCTGCTCTTGGGGCCAGGCCATGGCTCTGAAGATATGATGCTTTTCCTTCCAGCTGAGCTGGTAGATCATGTGCTTGGCCAACATTAGCATTTCGGAAAAATGCATCCCAGGACTGGGCACGTGTACAGAGAAGAAACAGAAATATTTATTACCTCAAACAAAAGCCTAAACCAAAGCAGCTCTTTTAGGATGCAAACGGAACAGAACCTCACTGCATTACAGTGTTATACACCACTAGCAGACAGTGAAAAAAAAGACCACTGATATGTCCCAATTTCAGTAGCAACTGCGTGTTTTATTCACACAGAACCCTTTCCCTCTCATTTCTTACACTGAGCTTGCTCAGCAGAAAACTCTCCAGCACACAGGACTGTAAAGCATCTTCATACATTATCCATTCACACACCTCTTTTTAATTGCGCTGTTTATTCAGGCAGCCAAAAATGGGCATAATATTATGCTGCTGGTAAAGAGCTACCAAGCTTATAAACAAAGAACCTTAATATACTAAATTAATCCATTCTGTTAATGATACTTACAGAATTTATGGTACCTTGATACACTCACTGATTACATTAAATCAGAATCAGTCCTTAAGAGCTTATCTTGAAGAAACTTCAAAAGCAATTACAGTTTTTTTTGAGTGAGACTTTTGTTCTAAGATCTTTTCCTCACCAGCTTAGGTTACCTTACTATAAAAGAAATCACGGGCCTGGTGCAAGTCATAGCTATAGAAAAGTACTTACCACAGAAACTGAGTCACAACACACAAAAGATCCTTTAACTTCCTTCTGTGCTTTTACGCAAGCTACTTCGCTCACATATGCCCAAATCATGTTTTCCTGAACTGTTTCCATTCTGAGATTGCCACTGTGCCAGGTTAGAATGGTATCAGATATATGAATGCTAACAGAGAGCAGCAGAATGGGATGAAACCTCTGAGATGTTTAAACCCAGAGAAGGAAATCTGCATAAAACACTTCCTCARTTGGTCAGCTTCAGAAAACAAAAAGGAAGCTATTTAAAAACTTAACTATCTTTCTGACTGGAATGGAAKAACTGCTAGAGATAAATTTTTGCAAGGCTATGAGCTTTGATTCAATATATTTCAAAGAAACAAGTGCTAAAAAAGACAAAAAGTAGTCCAATGCATTTATTTTTAAACGATTACTTAATATATGCATTACAGAACACACAAAAGAATCTACATWATGTAATACAAACATGGCATAGAAAAATACCTACAAAATCCTGCTTTCATTAATAAAATGTCTTCGTACTGAAATTTCAAGAAGCTTTAAGGTGTCTAGAAACACCATGAGAGGGGCAGCATAAAGAAGCTAAACATCACCCAACCTTCCAAGTTCAATTGTGAAGTGGGGGGATTCACTGAACCTGTGAGTGTTCATCAACAACATGAGGCCACTGCCCATGAAACATTGCTTTAATGCACCCCTCTTACTTTATTCATTTAAAGCTCCCTGATATAAATACAGTAAACTCATCACCCTGCTCTTACRCAGGCTTATCTAAACATAGCCTGACAAATTAAGGCAGACAGATCATGTGTGYTGGCCAGTTCCAGACACACTGATGAAGAATTCATTCACTCCCTTCTCTTATTTATGCCCATTTCCTATCTTCTTCTTACCTTGATACCTTGCCAGTCACATTGAGATGAGAAGCCTGAATTTACATCTTTTAAGTGGTCTACAAGAATCTATTAGTGTGACTGTATTTCGGCTGGGATTCTCTCTATACACCTTCTTGCTCTGTATTAAGAACATACTGTTATTCCAGCACCCAGTCTGAGTGTCTGCAGACCCCAGACAGAGAAAAAAAAATCATAATCCCTTTTTTTAACCACTAAAGTGATTTAGACTGGAGAAATTATTTGGGCAAYACACAGTTATTAATTTTCATTAAACATTAAATTAGGAAATTCCAAACACACATTTGGATCCATKACATCACATTTGGTATTGATTAGAAGTTTTAATAAAGAATTTGCTTTGCTTATGTTTTCTCCCTTACTTTTTCCAACACCATGACACACATATAATGATGCTACTAATGCAACCATTCCTTTGTTGAGTAAAACCTTGTCATTTAGATGTAAAAGTTAAAATAGTACAATCCCACAAACAATTGAATGTGTTTTTAGACAAATGGTCTGTTGAGAGATTTGTTAACAAACTCCAAATAGACTCACCCAACAAGTGATTTGTTTAAGGGGAATCAACAAAGGACTCTTTCYTCATGCAAGCTCACAAATATAAAGAAAATGTTTACATCTGACGATGCAGCCAGCTGAGACAGAATGGACCCACACTATTTTTTCCTATCACATTTTTGAACTTATTGATTTGTTGGACAGGCTTGACATTTAATCAGARGGGAGGGAAAATACATCATTTGGCTACAGAAAATTAGTTTTTACTAGATACACATCCATCAAAGCCTTTACAAATTTCTATAGTGTCTTTCAAGATTGATACCAGATGATAGTCTTCARGTTCTGTGTATCAATGTCAGTCTTTGGCAACAGCATTTGCCATGTGAGTGAACAGAGAGAAGAACCAGCTTGGGCTCAACAGCAAACCTGCAGCTTCTCAACTAAATTAGTAAAGTTCTTCAAGAAAATGGTAGAGATTTATAATAGAAAAATACACCCACCAAAAAAAATTACTATAGTGAGAGATGATACACGTTTCTTTCCTTCTGCCAGCAAATCTATATTGTAGTTAACCATTATTTTCTCAACTAATATGACACAATACACGTGATTCAGTAGCAACATTTTACTCTTCTATAATAAACAGTGTTGCAATTAGAGTAACAAGTAATACATCCTTTATCTTGACGGTTTTGTTTTTTTGCCTAGTGCCATCACAATATTCATCAACTGCAGTGAGGACAGTAAAGCCTTAGAAGACACACACTAAGCATCACTACATCATTTTAGAAAGAAAATGAATAAAATGAAGTCAAAGGCAAACAAACCCCCCCTACACTTTTTTTGTAGTCCATAAACCAAGGAGGTGATTACACTCTCATGGCAGAGCGGCTGCCTACAGGATAACATGGCAGGCATTATGTACTCCATAGGCAACCATGCAGTTTGGTAATTAATCTTGTGATAGTAATAACTGAGCCTTGTCAAGCTTCTCCCTTATGATCTATGGCCCTGACACCAAGCTTCAAGGAGAAATAATGATGCCTTTTTCAGAGACCACGTCATTTTAYTCTGATTGTTGTTTTTGGCTACTCTGACGATAGGGAATTCAAAAGACATGGAAAAGCAAGCATCAGAGATGGATTTGTACAAAGAATAAAAGCTCTTAAATATATACATGCATATTCCTTGACACAACCATGCTATACATAGAAAGAAGAAATTCTTACCGACACTGAATATACTCATTGATATGTGACAGCCCTATTTCAAATAGTTTTAAATAACCATACAGGGGAAGATATGTCCAGTCAGATCTTCTGAGAGGGACATCAGTTCAGGAGCCCTGATTAATTGGAGTTTCTAAGTGCAAGTATATGAATTGAGTATGATTTTTAAAGCCCAGAAAAAAATCAAGCTTTTCCATCTAATCAATGAGGAGGCACAGCCCATCTGAAAAGGGGCTATCTAAGAAGACACATGAGGTGAAAAAGAATATAAAAGGAAAATRAGAAAAGAGAATGTAATGTCTAAATGTAYAAGCTGGTTCTCTAAACCATGCCGGACATATTGGATAAAGTAATGAAATATGAGTGGCCAGCAGAGAGCCAGCTTATTAACAATACCATAACCAACACCACATGGTGTCTCTTGACACTATTTTCCAACACATCCATTCCTTTCTATACCAGAATGACAAATCCACAACTTGTTTACGGTCAAAATCACATCATGGATTTGTCTTTGTTTTTAAGAAAACAGGGTGATTTCAMCCTTTAAAATTTTAACTTGTTTTGTTAAAGCTCAAATTGAACAATTTCTGTTAGCAATAATCTTGGGAAGGTATTTGCACCTTTCATCTCAWGAAATGAGATGGTTTTCAAGAAACCAAAAATTAGGTTCGTTGCTGAAACAAAGTAAAATTAACTGGCATTCTTCTCCCCCCTGTATTTTTATAGGCTGTGAAAATCTAATAATTTAGTCAAGAATATCTGCAATCCCTTATTTCCATCCATCATATTCTTTTAAGCCTCAAAAATCAGTGAATTTACTTCAGTTCATTGCTGTTGCAAGTATATTAAACACAGTTAACCTASAAAAGAATTCACACATTTTTATAATCATGCTGGTTTTGGCTGGGATAGTTAATTTACTGCACAGTAACTGATTTGGATTTGAAAATGAGGTTGGCAAGATAGAGATATTTTTGTTAATGCTTTTGTTATTGCTGAGCAGCGCTTACACAACATCAAGGCCTTTCTGCTCCTCACCCCACCAGTGAGGAGGTGCACAGGGGGTTGGGAGGGGACACAGCCAGAACAAGTGACCCCCAACTGACCAAAGGGATATTCCAGAMCACATCACGCTCAGCATGGGAAAAGAAGGATGGGGGGATATTCAGAGTGATAGAATTTGTCTTCCAAAGTCACTGTTATGTGTGGTGGARCCCTGCTTTCCAGGGGATGGCTGAACACCTGCCTGCCCATGGGAATTGGAGAATGATTTCCTTGTTTTGTTTTGCTTTGCTTGTACTTGCAGTTTTTGCTTTCCCTATGAAACTATCTTGATCTCCATCCACAAGTTCTCTCACTTCTACCCTTCTGATTCTTTCCCCCATTCACGGGTGTGTGTGAGACTGAGCAAGTGGCAGTGTGGTCTTAAGCTGGAGTYAAACCACAACAAAAATGCATCTGGAACCACTTGGGATCCACTCCCTATGCCACTCCTACATTCCTCCGTCAACTCACTCATTGTTTGCTGCTCAACCCACAACCTGCACCACCCCAYCAGGATCCATGATCAGACTGCGCCTGAGCTGACAGATGAATTGGATGGCCTTTCGTGAGGATTTTCAGCATTTCCGCCTGCCCCGAGCACCAATCCGTCAGGCAGSTGTGCATTCCCAGCGGCCGTGGTTCAGCACCCTGGCCAGCTCCAAGGGCGGCGGCCCCGCGCTCCAGCGCTGCCGCCCCGCTCCCGGCTCCGGCGGGCTCTGCACTCCGCTTGCCCGCACCGCAGGGAACTTCCCAGCCCCAAAGATGCCTGAGGGCTTCACAGGAGCAAAATGTGCTCCACTGCAAAAGGGCTGAACAAAGGAACATTATTTATCTGACAAGAAATAAGTTCGCCAGAAGCCAATGTAATGTAAGTAAAAAAAAAAAAAAAGACGTCACCTTGATGCCACCACACGCACTCCTTATGCATGACTCCTTCAGTGTCCCCAGTACAAMAGGGTTGATATCGATCTATAGCCCTGACACATCATGAGTGCTTTGCAGAAATTAAATCAGTGCACCCACACAATGTGCTACCCCACTCCACACTGGTGCTCAGCTGGCAGCTCCAGGATGAGCATTCAAAGTCAGATAAGAAARAGCTAGTCCTGGAGAAGCTCTCTCCATTTCAAGCTAAAGTGCAACGTAAAAGACCTAGTACTTATCTACTATGTGAATAACACTCAGCAGAGTACGTACTGAAGTATGTCAGCTTTCAACAAGACTAAATTCATACACACCATCAAAAAAAAAACAACAAAACAACCAGCTACAAAACTACCCTTCTGGTTTCCTTCTTTGTTTCTGCCCTCAGCATGCGTCACTTCCTCATGCTCTAGACAGATTATCAGTCTTAGAACAACAACCTCTAAGTGACATTTTGATACATGTGCCTTGAGAATAAGGGAGCAGACAACCAATTTGGTAAACATTTTGGSCACAATTCACATTACTTCCTAGAAAATGACTTGTCTTAGAATTGATCAGACTTCTCACCAACTTCTTAAGTTACTACACATGTATCACCATAACAGAGCCCTTCCTGTCAGCAGAAAGCTTGTTAAAAAATAACTCTATGTATTTTGTCCACAAGGAAGGATTTGGATAATAGATTTTTAAAAAAGCAAACAAATGCATATTGCCTGAAGAGAGAAGGAGAGACACAAAACAAAACACTTTTCAAGAGACTTAGAAGAATTTTCTGACAATCAAATTCAGTTTTGAGGTTACAGCTTCCTCTGTTTAATCTAAAGGGAACTGAACATTCGCCTTCTTCAGACAGTTTAGAAGTGCCAACATCAACACATATTGTTTAAATATAACATTCTCCAATACAGCATTATCATAAACCAAAAAATTAAATATATTTTATTCTTGGGTCTTCTGGATGTAACTAATTACTTAACTAACTGCATTTCCATGTAGGAATAAAGTTTCAAAGSAGCTTTCTATTTCTGGTCTGGACTTCTCATTCTTTCAGCTCTGCTCACCACACCTGTGGCTCTTCTGTACTTTTATAGTTGCAATATCACATCTTGGAGCAATCAATTTGTGGGAAATAAATTTCACTTTTTTCATTTCACACAAGACCTTTTCCTGAACTTTTTATTAAAAAAGGTTAAAAAGTTACAGGAACCTATTCCACCCTTAACCCAGTATTATCATCTACAGAAAAGTTTTACACTTACCTTATGTACGCTTTTAGGGTTTTCAAGCCATGCATAGTACATTTCCTCCACATAATTGGAATTACTCCCACTCAAGAATGGCTCCGAGGCTCCTGATGAAACATACCGTTGGCCATGTAAAAATGCCCTTCTCGTTATATCCTGTTTTTCCAGAAGTTTAAATCCATGCCTCCTCAGCGAAGCCGCAAACAACTTCAGATGACTCATGTTTGTTTATTAGACAGACAATCCAAGTCTATTAATAAAATAAAACCAAACTTAATCAGGAAAAAAGCCAATGAATTGCAGACACATTTCAGCCTCACAGYGAAAACTGAGGTTTCTGGCTACAGTGCTCTGGTACAAAGCTCAGGCCTAGGCATGAAGCTCCCTTCAGAGTTACAGACACAGCAGTGAAATGGCTGCTGATGGCCACCCCCACATCAGCCAGCTCCTCTCACAGCTTCTGTAACTGATAACAGCACCCTGCTTGCTCCCTGAAACAATCACCATTTGTACCGCCTGCCCCCCAGCCCAGCTCCCYGGAACAAATGGCTCTGCTAATCTTTGACCCCTCTGGAGCTCTTGGCAACCACAAGTGCAGTCTCTCTGCTTAGAAATCTGTGGCCTTTTACTCAGTCTGGGCTGGGGTCAGCAAACAATGCCAGCCACAGGTGCTGTGGATAACAAAAAGCTGCTACCTCAAATTTCTGCCACGAGTAATGGAGCTGACTAAACAATTAGAAACGTTAGTTAAGTGTTCATATTGACATTAGCATTTAATTGAACAGTGAAACAGTGAGAAAAGGCTCGCTTTAGTTTGTTTTCCTAACTAKCAACATTTATCTTGTGCTTCCAATGATCTCTTCTGAGCTTTGTAACAAGGACAGCAGAATCCCTGTGATTTTGAATTGGGRAAATTTTCCAATTCAATTTTCCACAATGGGAAGAACAATAAAGGGTTGAATTTTCTGAATGCTGAACACCATCAGCTCCAGTGCTAGCAAAAGGAACCAGAGCTCACCTTCAAAATAAAAAAGAACAAAGGCATCTTATAATTACTCCTGAAATAATATAATCTTAATGCTGAGGTTGCTAAAACTGCAAAGAAAGATGAATAAAGTGAAAAGAAATTATCAGTTTCATTTTCACTTTARAAGTATTTAGAATGCTACAAAAACATGAAGGAAGACTTAGAAGAAATGAAAATCAGATTGAACCACACAGTGTCTCTCATTTCTTTAGCTGTCAATCTAGAGCAATAATTTATTTGGTCCAAGGTAAAACTCAAGATTTTTTGTTGCTTGGTGGACTGAACAATTGCTAAAAACAGAAGTACTGAGCTGCCAAAGGAACTTTAAAGTTTTTTAAAAACAACACCATCATTTTGAGTTATAGAACAAATTTTAATCTTACCAATTACATGTTAAGATTTCTTTATCTCTAATTCAGAAAGGAATATACACCATAAAAAAACCCTATAGTTTTCAGTAAATAAATTAACTTTTAAATTATTTTCTCACTGTTTTTCCGCTCACAGCCTCCTTTCAAAAAACAAAATACATGGTTATAAAATACCTAATTTTCTAAGGGATAGGAATAGCTATATTTTTCATCATCCAATTTAGAAGTTAATATTGATCTTTAAGGAAAAAAAAAAAGCGCTCCTACTAAATAAAACAGTATTACTGCTTGTTCTTCTCTGGCATCACATTTTTAGCTCAACATCTATTTTAAAAGCTGATGATTCGATCCTCTTCTTAGTCATCTGCCTTTAACTGAATCATCCCAACAGTGAACTCTCCCTGATCATAGCACATTCCCGTGTCTCCTCTTTCAAGACCTCTGCAGCCTTTTCACTCTCATCCACCAACAGACCTGACCCGTAGTTCCTAAGAGAAGGTGCCWTCATCCACTTCCTGGATGTTCTAAACAARCACTTGTTCACATTCTCCATGTGCCCAGACACAGAGAAAGTATTCTTCCAAGGAAGCATCACTGAAACRAATMCACAGTCCKTATTTAAACCTATAAACTCCTCAAAACTACACACTCTTCTCTCTCCACCTGGCATTTGCAACAAATTGGCACGAGTTGGGCTATTGGTACACTGAATCCCTACTTATCAGTGTTATTTCCTACCTACTTAAATCCCCTTGTCATTTCCCACTTCACAGATTCAAAGCTTATTACAGCCCCTAATGTCAACACCYGTCTCTGACCAGGGCTCCCAGGCAACTGGAGGAGCACAACACCAGCAGCACCATTTCGGAAGCAGATTAAGTCCTGCAGAAGCTCAGTGACTGCACGAGGACTGACAGAGCTCATACAGTGCCTGCATACGTAATTCTCTTTAAGGATCACTGAGTATGCATTATGTCATTTTGCAAAACTTGGTGAGACTTCAATACCTTGTGACAGTAAAAACAGAGAGGTCACAATGGTACTTACAGCTTCATGTCTGTGCCCATTCTGATAGAAATTATTATTCCACCTTCCTTGCAGCAYGCAAATCTCACCCTCTATCACAAAACCTTTGCACACATCCCTCCCTCAGGAATGGACACTCATTACTAAGGGATAACCTACTCTCATTTAAAATACTTTGTAAAGACTTGGGAGAGAAGGGAACGAGAAGAACATTTTTCTTGGTTTCTCATACTGCAGTGGCAAACTCCTCAAATACAAGTAATTTTACATTTTTTTTCTTCATAATATGTCTGCCTAAAGAATGTGTACCTTTTTCTTCTAAAAGTTAGTAAGAACCCAGAGCAGAATAACAMAAATTTGTCATGGAGATTGGAAAATAGATGCAAATAACATAATATATAACAGAAACAAAGAGCTTGTAAGTRGTACCAGTCACATCCATCCAGTTTCATTTAAATTTCAAAATGGGGTCAGAGCCATACTTCAAACAGTAACTACTGAATATGCAATCGATAAAAGCATATGGGAGCTATGTCACTCCAGTCAGATTCYAGTTACAGATTAATATGACTCAAAAAACCTGACTCCTTCCTAGTTCTTCCTTCTGCACACACTGCTCTTCAGCAGAGATGTCAGCTGTCAGCAGCTAAACAAACTAGAGACCACCAGCRTGATCATAGACCATCCCAGCCCACTCAGCCTTGAGACTGTCAGTCAGAAATCGGCACCCAGGACAGCAGGCAGGAGTCAGAAAGAGTTAGAACTGTTCCACTTCACTATGTTTCCTAAACCAACCCTGAAATTAAAACAGTGATTGGAACGGGATCAAGCTGAGCTAAGATCAGCCTAAAGGATGGTGTTAATTAAATCCCTACCAGAGGTCAAAAATAAGAAAGAAGCAATGAACCAAAAGAACAACCTGATATTTAATACACCAAAGCACMCTCAAAATGGTGGAAGTAAATAAAAACCCTAAGCAGCTGAAAACTTCTGCAGCTGCTCTGTCTCAAGCAACGACCTAGCTTTCACCTTGGCACTTCCACCTCTAAAAGTGACCACATGTCATGGCCAGTCCAGTGAATTATTCTACCCAGGTTTTTAGAGGGTCATAGAAGCATGTGGAAAACAGACAGATAACAAAGTTTTTATCCATCTTTTCTCAAAATCACTTTTAGTATAAATAAACTGCACATATGAATCAATATCCTCCTGGTATTGCCAGTGCCCTTATTGAGTTTCTTAATACMTGTGAAGCCTTGCTGCCAGTGTTAACAAATGTTCTTTACGGTCTACAGAAGGGCTTGTTAAAAAGCCTGGTCCATATTTCACAAAAATAGTCCTTCATCCACCTCCTGTATTCCACATACAGCTTAATCTTAAAGGTCTTTTTAAGATTGAATAATTCTAATAAAACAAGGCTGACAATGAAAAAAATGGATGAAGACAATGTTTCTCCAAAAGATTGTCATAGATAATTTAAATTAGAGATGCATGGAATATCGTCAGTAAATAAGGCTCCTTCAGGGACATATACCACCACATGCTAAATGTTTCTTTTCCCCCAGCACAGATGTGCCATGCTGTACAGGGATTCCTAATCCTTCATCTAGAAAGTTGACCTGCAGGAGGTTTTCAAGCGGCGCATTTGCCTCAAGGCACACACCGTGAGTCTTGGGCAATGGAGGCACCTCGAGTGCAATAAAATTTAACGGATTTATTACCCTACCCTCGAAAAAAACGCCTTCAGCGTGTACCAGAGGGATAACACCACCACAGACTCGAAGCTATCAACGCCTAAGAGCAAAGGGATCTATCCGGGAAGGTCGGGTCTGTTCTCCGGCGCCTCCCCTCAATGCTAGGACGCGGTGTCCTGGTCACCCTGGCCACCGGGGACCGGAGCCTGCCAGGCTGTCAGGGCGCTCTGGGATGCGACGGGGCTGAGGCATCACCGGAGCCCGGGCCAGGACGGGCCGTCCCCGCTCATCCCGCGCTCCGGGGCCCGGCCCGGCCCTGCCTGCGGCGCGACCCCCCCTCAGCACAGGCGAAAGGCCCCGCCGCGCCGGGGGCCTGCACCGCGGGCGGGCCCGGCCTGGCTCCACCGCCCCCCGCCCCTCCCCGGCGCGGACAGACCTGCGGGGGCTCCGGCGCATCCGCGGCGGGAAGGGCGGGAGGGAGGGAGGGAGGGAGGGACGGAGGGAGGGAAGGAGAGAGGGAGCGCCGCGAGCGTCGGGAGCGGCGGGGCGGACCCTGCACCTGCATCACGTGAGGCGCGCGCGCTGAGGTCACGGCGGGGCGGGGCCGCTGC
The DNA here is from genome assembly GCF_030028575.1 of Malurus melanocephalus. Lineage (NCBI taxonomy): Eukaryota > Metazoa > Chordata > Aves > Passeriformes > Maluridae > Malurus > Malurus melanocephalus. Next base: position 686,125 of record NW_026623378.1, read on the forward strand.
ACCGGCACCACCGCCGGGACACGCCCCCGCCCCGGGACACGCCCATGTACCGGGACACGCCCCCGCCCCTCGGGAAACACCCCCGCCCCTGGGGACACACCCATGAGACACACCCCCGCCCCTCGGGACACGCCCATGAGACATGCCCCTTCCCCTCGGGACACGCTCATGAGACACACCCCCGCCCTCCGGGACACAACCCCGCCCCCGGGGCACGCCCATGAGACACGCCCCCGCCCCTGGGGACACGCGCCCGCCCCTCGGGACACACCCCCGCCCTTGGGGACACGTCCATCCGGATGCGCTCCCCTGCCTTTCAGAGCCCCCCGGCCCCGGCGCCATTGCGGGATCGGTGAGCACAGAAAGCGCTTCGGTGCTCCCGCCACCCAGCGCTCATCAAACGTGTAAATACAGGCGAGAGCATGTTTCCGATGAATACCTGTGACAGGGAACGCCTAACGCAGCCCAGCCGCTGGACATTGCTCGCACCGCTCCTGTGCAGGAGCGACGGAATTTTCACAGGGGACATAGAAAGTGTCCCAAGGGCAGACGCGTTTGCTCTGCGCAATTTGTACATCAAGTAGACCAAATGTAGTGGACTTTGAGAAAATGATAGTATCTAGAAATGAGAAAAGGGTAGTACATAGATACTGGTTGAGGGGTTTTTCAGAGTGAGTTATGTGGCCAAATATAAAATGCAAGACAATACAATCTCAAGTGTTCATTTGCTGGAAGAATTCTTATTTACATCTTTCTAGTTTTCACCTGGATGCCTTCAAACTACATGTCTGTCCATTTTCTCTCATAAATTAGAAATCACATATTTTTTTATTTACCTGTTCTTAATCAAGTTACAACCAAGATCAATAGGCTACAGATATGGTAGAATTGGTATTTAGATAAATATTGACACCATTAAATACATCCCAATGTTTGGTAACTTTCAGGGTAAATAGTAAGATTGATGTGAAAACTGGGCACACCTTAAGAGGGAGAGAGAAAGAGCTATAATTTCCTTTGTGCTAAGGATATAGTRCAAAAAAGAGTTTATCAGGTGGGCAGAAATGGAAAGAAAAAGCCYTGAGAAGGAACACAACAGGCTTTGTCTGGGGTTTTTTCACCTAACGGTCACTCAGATTTTTATGAGGCATACTGGTTGTTACAATTGTTGATTAGAGTAAAATTAACTTCTTCAAGATGAAAAAATGCTTAATCCTCACATAAATACATCAAAAACCTTATTATCATCTCAGCAGTTTTCCTAGCAGCTGTGCACCTTCAGGGGACTGATARATACTGCAGAGCGAGGGTGTGAATGATGTGCTCATGTTTTTGTGCAACAGTGTTCAGTGCAGGGAACAGAAGCAGCAGGGATGGGGCACACGGAGCCCCCCAGTCCAGCCCATCCTTGCTCAGTGCTCCCGGGGAGGGTGGCCCAGCACCCTGCAAAGGGAAATGGGTGCTGARCTGGTACCTGCAGGTGGCCAGATGCTGTGTGAGCCCTCTGGCAAGTGGTGAAACATCGTTAGATGCTGCAGCTACTAATTGAGTCTTAACCTTATTACAAGCAGACAGAAACCATCTTTAGAGCAATCATGTTATGCTGACTGAACATAAATTCAATTAAAGATTATAGTGAGGACAAGCAGACCTCCCCTCCACTTTAGAGGGAAACCCACATGTCAAATCTGATTGTGAATACCATTGCTGTGAGCAGGGTAAATTAAATATGCTTGGAGAGACACTAAGATATTACAAGATATTACAGTATATTTCAAGTGCTTATATTATTCTATTATTCCTGGAAGCCTTTGCCCAATTTCACATTTATGGTTTTTTGGGGTTTTTTTTGTTCTTCACACCATGGGAATTTGTGTGCTTGAAACAGCAAGATTCTGGTTTATTGTACTTTGGAGCAGCTCCCAAATTCTCCAATATTTATTGTGACYGGGCTGTCCCACCAGCCTGCCCCAGCAGCTCTTGGTACTCTGAGCTATTGCCGTGCTGGCTTCTGGTGTCGCTTTGTCACCAGTCTGCACCCCTGAACAGCACCTTCTTGACACTCATCCATTTGCTCTCCAGTGAGCCCATGATGGACAATAAGCTATTTTCTCACAATTCCTGTTTCAATTCTTACAATTTCTATTTACAATTCACATTTACCTGCCCATTTATGTGTCCACTTTTTATGTGTATACTTACCTCTTCCTCCTGCCAGGCAAAAGGAGATCCATACACAGGCTTTGTTTCCTGCGAAACCATCACACTTTGAAATTGGCTGGAATGGAAATATATCAGCAGAAAGAAAACTTTGAAAAAAAAAATAACAATTCCTAGCACACAGAGAGTCAGGTGTGGAAGCTTGCTTTGCCTGGCTCTTCTCATGCCAGCTCCATAGTGAGGAAGTGTTATGSGTACAAAAATTTTGCACTGGAGGAAATGTACAGCACAGGATAGTCAGAACAGTACCCCCGTGCTGTCAGTGTGCAATTGCCTGAAAAACACACTGCCTCACCATGGTTTATATTTCTATTTATCCYTAACTTTTGTAGCAGACCAGTATGAATCTAACAAGTTTGCTTACTTATTTCTGCCTCATTTCTGTCTTAACTCAGGCATGAGTTAACAAAGCTATATCCAACCTGTTTAAACAACGCAAAGCACGTTTTAACGAAGCTGGAACCCAGCTGGTTTTGGAAACTCACCGTGCTGCYAACTGAGGGCACAATGTCCTGTTCCAGGGTATGGTGCTGCAAACCCCTTAATGCCTAGCTCCTGTCTTCCCTTGGGTTTCATACAAGGGTTTTCCTTGGCGGATCAGCAGCCACTTGTAATCAGCAGAGAGTTCCTGCACTTAATTGCTACACACAGCTCTCTCCAACACAGCATGACTTCTCAGTGGGCTTGTTTTTTCAAAGGGTAATCTCATAGGAGGTGGTCTGGGTACAGGATTATTCATAGAAAGACAATCTCATTAATAGCTACCCCCCCCCCCCCGAGATAGATACATTTATATCTTTTAAGCAACTCTTTTTTGTTGTTGGTAATGTAACTCCACTAGAAACAATGTTTACCAGAAGTTCTCTTTAAGCCAGAAATTCCATTTGCCTTTATAAATTCCATTGCCTTTATTTCTCAGTGTGCATATTACACACACAGATTACAAACTAAGAGAAGTTCAGATATAAAGCACCATCTTTTCTCAAAGCAAAGCAGTTTGGAAAATGTAAAACCTGCTGTCATTCTGAGCCTAAAAATAAACACCATGGATGTCACACAGGACTCTGGTTATTATGTTTGTCCAATATTTAAATCTGAGAACTAAAAACCTTTGAGCAACCCAGACCAAACAGCTGCAACAGATGGTTCAGTTGGTTTTCAAAAGAAACACTTTGGGGTGGTTTGCTGCTTTTCCTAGGTAGACATTTCAAGTAAGTGCTAAAACCCTTTTTAATCCCTTTATTTTTTTTTGTCAACAAATAATTTATCAAGCTTTTCTCCCTCCCCAGTCCTACATAAAAGAAGTATTTTAATTACATTTGATACCTCCTGCAGAAAAGTTTACTGAGGGATTTCATATGGGTTATTTCTATTCCCTTTGCTTTCTGAAACTGTAGCTCTGTGTGCCATAAGTTCAGTAATATTCCTGACTTCCCTGAATAAACTTCCCATGGTAAAGGAGACATATGCTGCTGGATGTCTGAGGGACAAAAAAGTCAGTCCCAGTTTCACAGAGCTCCTTGCTTYGGGCAGGTTAAATGTGAGGCAGCAAGGAAAGCCAACAAAAGCATGCTGGGCTGTGCCAACTGAAGCACTGCCAGGAGCTGCAGGGAAGCAATGACTGCCCTTTCCTCAGAGACAGGGATAACCTGGCAGGGGAGAGAGTTCAGCAGGAACACAGAGCCAGCAAAGCCAGGCTCTTCACAGTGCTGCATGGCAGGAGGATGAGAGATGGTGAAATAGAAACGGTTCAATCTAGACACAAGGAAAACTTTTTTCACTCAAAGGATAAAAAACGTTGCAACAGGGATCTAGATATATGGTTCCATCCTCGGAGGCATCGAGACCCAATTGAACAAAGCCTCTGATCTGACTCAGTGTTGATCCTGCTTTGTGCCCGGGATGACCTCCAAGCTTCCTTCAAACCTGACTGAAGCACCTGTTGGTGATTTGTACCAGTTTCACAACAGAAGTAATGTCAAACCTAAGGGTAAGAATGCCACCATTATTTGGCGAACAGACAAACTCATATCCGTAATTTTATATGGATAACAGCTATCTCGGGTTTAATTATTCTCTGTTCTAAAATTTCACACTGTGATGCTCTGGAGAAAACAGGTACGAGTACACAGTGTTTTACTGGAAGACCAACAACACCCAAAACTGCTCCTTGATTTATTCTGGCCAACAGTGATTCAAGTGATTTTATTCTCCAAACATATTTCTGATAGAATCAACCTGCAGGAGCCCACTTGTCTGGCCACAGATCTGTTAGAGAGTGGTAAGCTAGACAATAGAGCCGATTAAAAGTCRGGAAAGCACAACTTCTACTTGGTGGTTTCACAAGTCTTTCCAAAGAAACTAACCCATTACAGGTACAAGAACAAAAGCAACTGTTACTGTAATTATTTCTTTGATACCTCACTGTATTTTCATTAAATTMTTAGAGTAAACAATTAACTACAGTAATACAAAGCAGCGAGTCAATAAGATAYGTAGGTTAAGGAGGAACTCCAGCATACAACATTTATTATAGCTGCTAAATAATGAATTCATATGGAAATTAGCAGGAGCACTAAACTTAATTCGTCCCTCTATTTTAATGGGAGGCTAGTACATTGGCAGGCAAAACAACAAGAAGTCTTCCCACCAACAGKGGAAACAGATCACCACTGGCACTGCAAAAGAGCCTGCCAGCATTTGGCATGATGRCAATGAACAAAAGCACTGCCAACTGCCCTTTCCTTAACCAAGAAAGAATTGAAAATATCTTCTTCTGTTTTACCAGCAGATTAGGAGAAAACTTCAAGCAAAGCGTTTTCAGCATTTGCTTGTATTTCATTAGAGAATCCTAAGGAAAATAGAAAAAGAATTATTTTTGATACCTTTCTTTTGGTTACATCTAAAACACACTGCATTTTGTTAGACTGTCTGTTTAGGTGACAATAAAACATCAAGGTACCCTGACATCATCATACTCAATTGGAAAATTATCCTCATCTCTTTAGAACTATACCACTGACTGTGYTTTCTTCAGGAGGATCTATTTTGATTTTTAATGCTATTTATTCGGATGAAGAAATGTGTAATTATCTTTCCACTTCTTTTGTTTGGAAGAAAATAAGGCAAGACTGTTCTCCATCAGCTAAAACTTCTGGAGAATCTGAGATTTACAGCTCTCACTAGGAACAGGGTTTGCTAATGAAGCTTTTGAAGCCACAGTGGCAGTGTCTGATTGTAATTGCTGAAAGGTGACTCTTGAAGAGCTTTATTTGCACTAATCAACACCACGTTGTGCCTCAAAGCCAGAGTTCCCTTAGAAGAACTGTCCCTACTGAGTTATTCTGCAATAACTAAACAGGCTTTTCTGTTTACTCCTGTTTTTCAGAAGTAAAAACTTACCTGTTTTTCAGTGGGATCCTTTGGAGTTCCACTCCAAACCTGTTGAACAGTTAAAATTTCATCATTTCTTTCTAGCACTGTCCTCTGGCATTCCCAACCCTTTCTCTTCTGGTGCCAGAGCCAAAGGGACCACCTGCAAAAGTATTAATGTAAAATATCCAAGGAATATTGAACCTGATAGACGTAGAGTCACAATAATTTATTTTCCTGATGGTGGCCTTTGAAAACATTACATTGMCAATGCTGAACTCAGCTGGAAAGCATTAGAGAGTGATTCTGCTTCACAGCTGAAGCTACTCTGTGCTTCCTTCATGTTTAGTTGCCAGCAAACCATGAATTGTTTTCCTGTAAAGAGGAAACACCTGAACTGAGTAGACACATGAGCACCTCGGTTACCAAGGTGAGCTTGCTGTTCACGCTTCATGGGAAGTGTTGATCCATTAGCAGCCAYCCATATCACCAAATACACTTTCAGAAAAATAATGTTGCTGCCACAGGAAAAATGCAACAGTTCACTGCAAACTTGCCCTCCATGTGTAGTTTTGTGCTTGTTTCATCGACTTGGAATAAACTGTTCCAACTTTGCTCTAAATTCCTTTCGGAATAATTTGCTGTGCAGTCCATGCTGTCACATTATAGAGATTCCCCCTATTTTACAAAGTCCTCACCCATTGATAGCTCACTGAATTATTCTGATGTTTATTAACACAAGGCAGTTGTGGAGCTCAGGACACAGCATCATAACAGTGTCCAGCTCTCCAGCCTCTGCAGGCCAGTTACCAGTGGATGTCTGGAACTGTGCTTGTGTCACTCAGGTGGAAAAGGGTATTTCTACAGCTACATTTGAAGACATTTTGAGGTGCATGGAATCCTAGTCTGATGAATCATAATATCACCTTGAATGCACAGAACACTACATGAAGAACAACATCATTAAGTGAAAGGCAGGACCYACAGTGAGATGACTTTTGGCTGTAATGATGCTGGGTTTGGAGTTTTAGTGCTATTGCTGTGGCAGACTAAGGCAATTACAGATGTTGCCTTAACAAACAGACCTTTCCTGCATAGACCCATTCCCTGGATGTGCATAGCGCCTGTGGGAGGCTGTCACTGAAGCCAATTACAGAAAAATATTGAAAAGCCTGTAAAGGTGTCTGGCAAGTGAGAAATAAATCCTACCTGTCACTCCTTAATCCAGCTAGCAAATCATGATCCTCAGTCATCACCACCTCGGACCGTGTAGCACGAGAAGGATGTAGCTACGAAGAGCAAGGACTGCATGTCACTTTGGGGACTGTGATTAGCCCAAGCCTTAAGTAAATGAGTTTGGATCTGGCAGTTCAGTCAATATTCTAAAGCCACTAAGCATGGCTGGCACACGCTGTCACCAGCGGCGCTCCGCCTGTGACAGGAGCTTAGCGGGAGCGAGCCCCGCGGTGAGTTACGGCTCCTCCCTCAGACAGGGTGAAGCTCTCGGGCCAGGCTGAGCTCATCGGCCACACGCTGCTGAGGAGCGTCAGCCCGCAACACAAACACACAAACAGAAGGCAAGCACCCGTGTAAACAAAGAGGCTTTTACAAGGAATTCACAGCTTCTCAAGCGTGGGACAAAACACACGCGGCTGTCACCCACCAGGACCGGTTTGTGCAGTGTGTTTGACCTCGGCAAGGAAACGGTGCTGCCTGTGTCTGCTGGGCACTGGCWGAGCAAGGGACACTCAGGAGGGGTCCCTCAGCTTCTCATTTCACCCCACAACAGAGAATTTTCCCTGCCTGGGTGCATTACCCGTACTCGTTTTTGGAAAAGCTCTAAGACAGAAGCTACAAACTACAACATTATGATACTTAGGCCACTAACTGCTGCTTGTGTTATGTCTCAGCCCTGGAGAAGTATTAATGTAGCAGAGAATACCTGGAGTTATTTGCTATTTCACGACGCTGGTTATTGTGATCCATCCATTCCTGTGTTGCATCATCCAATAAAACATTGGCCAAGTATCATTAGAGATCAGAGCTCTAAGTCAGATTCAATTCCCTGAAGACACAGTTCTGTCAGGTCACCGCCACAGGAATTTTCAGAACAGCAAAGCCTTCCCTGCTCATTTAAATATATAAATGCCTTATTTTGGTCATAACCATCTTTCATCTTTCATAAACATCTTTCATCTTTCCAATTTTACATTGGACTGTAACATTAACCAATCTCAGAGGAATTTATTAACATTTTGAGGCTCTCAAGGTCACATGTAATCAAGATTTGGGGCAAAAAGAAGGGGACATTTGTATAAAGCAAACAGAAATTTGATTAGCCTTAAAAACCTTCCAACTCCAAACAAAGGGTCAAAGCCTTTCCTAGTAAGCAAAGGGGGTGCCTGCTGTCAGTCAGTGAAAAAAAACCCTTCCAAAACTGACATGCAGAAGGTGCAGGTTCATCTGAGGGTTTCCAGCTCTCATGCCCGTGACTGGAAACAATTTTAAGACTTCAAAAACTTTAAAACAAAACCAACACCCCCCCCCCCCAAAAAAAAAAAAAAAAAAAAAAAAAAAAAAAATCAGTCAAAAAATTTAGAGCCACAGATGCCAAAGTCATATGACTTTAGGAGGTACTTAGTCGTCATTAGAAACATCCTGTCCTCATGATTGCTCACAATCAAGGAGTCCAATTTCAGATAAGGAAAAAAAAGCTCCAAATCTGTTGCATTTTAAATTCAATCTGCTGGGCTTGGCTGCTGGTTTTTGTGTACCTGGAATTGGCAGAATGAGGGAGGGGTGGACTCAATCAATCAAGAAATTGTCATCACAAACAGTAAAGTCGAAATGCCACTTAGCTGAGATGTACTATGTGGATGAATTAGAAGCCTTCTTTTCTCAAGGTTGTGGTATGTTCAGTCCATATCCAGAAGACACTGATTGTAATTTTTCTCACCGTTCTCCTCAAAATGCGAAAGTTCTGTTTTTCCACAGAATGTAGAATCAAGCATCCTTTCACTCCTGACCCACATTTGCTGCAGGTCATTTAGTTATGAATGAAAATGCCACTTTATTTATATGAGTTCCGTTTATGACAGAGATTAAGTTATGAAATTTGTTCTCCTGGCATCTTATTAATACTGCTCTGCAGTAAAATTCCTCAGGCAACAGGCGAAATAATGACTTAAAACTGCAATAAGATAATTAACAATGCAGGCATTTTGAAGATAGAGTTAGCTATGGATTCGAAAATGCAATTTTTAGGACCTTATCCTTTATATAAAAGGGTATGAAACACTTACAATTACCTTAATTTATTTTCATGACATTTTGGTTCGGATCCAATCAATTCTTACTACATTAAAGAAAATATTGTCATTATTCAATAACAGGATTTAGCTATTCACAGCAATTTTCTTAACCTTTGATTTTGAAAAGGTACATCTTCAAATCTTAGCAAAATTAACTTCACACCATGATGAARCACTTTGATCTATACAGTGCCTTTATTGCATCTGGTATGCCAAGATGCTTTGATGGATGAAAAAGAATGAGCAAATTCAGCACTTCCCATCAACTTCCATCTGAAAGCCAAGTTGTACATGTGCAAAGGAGCCAAGTCCTCACTGATGCTAGGCCATGGAAGAGCGTTCTTCTGAAGCAGGTGTCATAAACTACATCTAAATCTTAAGTGGAYACAATTTATTTATTGAGTTGATTTAGCTCCCTCCCTTTTCAAAYGGAAGTAAACAAAACTTCTCTCTGCTTAGTGATAATACAGATCAGTATCATTAACTTTCCTAAGTGTCCTTTCATAGGCAGCACCTGATGTAGAAACAGCACAAGAGATTAATTTAACAAATGTGTTCTCTTTGTGAGTGGAGCAGCTTAAACTCCTGGGAAAAGATCTGTGACAAAGTGCTCTTCTCCCTGGTCAGTTCTGCAAGGCCAGTAGTGCCAGAGGGGACACCCTGCCTTCTCTATACGTGGATTCAGTTCCTCACTGGTATTTTTCTCATTCCCAATTCTAAAGTTGCAAGATTCTGGACATGTAAAGTGCTCAACTTYGTCATTTCCACACAGAGCTCCAAAACAGACATGATTCACTCGGACACTTATGGTCAGAGCTCACATTGGTGTTTTCAGAGAAACATCACCTTTCTTTTTTTCTCCCTGGTAAGCAAAGCAAGACTGYTGTCAGTACCCAGGCAGGACAGTCTTCCACAAGTGAAAAACATCAATCAAACACCATACAGGTGTTTCTTTTTGGACACCAACAGGAGATGGCAACCCAGCAAACAGGAACACAGAAACAAAAATCAGTTGCTTCCTGAAAGTATTTTCTGCCTTGTTTGGAAAGATCTGCAAACTTTGAAGCTAAAGGCTAACTGGGAACATAATCCCTGCCCCCCTTACAGCTGGTCTTGATGATGCTTTCTGAGAGAATCTAAGCATCACATTTAAAGAGTGACTGACTACCTAAGATTACTGTTATAAATGTGAAAATATAGAAGTTTGCCCCTGATTCTGTCTTTGCTTTCCTGGTTTATTTTTTTAACAGGTACTATTAGTAATATCTGAGAATAAAAGTAACTGTTCCCCAACAATCAAAATAATTTTCTATCTCCATTGAATGTAAAAAAAGGGTGAAAGCACTGTCTTTAAGCAAGGTGATTGCAGYTTCCCCCTGTAGCCTCCTGGCCGAGTCCTCCACACTGAAAAGATGTCAGATGCTCAATAGCCTTTACAGAGCACACCCAGACAGGATTTACAGGAGTTTAATTCTTCACAGGCTCCAGATACTGCTCTGAGTGTAACCTGCAGTTTACATAGAACCTAGCAAACATATTTCCAGGCAAAAACACCCATAATGCCTGCAATATTTAGCTAAGGTCAGACACATTTAAAAAGTGATGACATGGATATACTGAAACAAACAGTTTGGAATGTGTCATTAATGCCTTCCTACAAAACTAGCCTTGGAATGGAAGTTCAGGATTTGCACAGGCATATAGCATAGGATGCCAACACACATATATATGTATGTCTTGGATCCAAACTGGTAACATCTTGTTTCTTGTTAACTCTAAAAATGGACTTTTAAAACAAACCTGCCTCACTGGTCCTTTGTTCCCTTCCTGTTTAGCAAATGCAGCTTTTACCTGTGCAGAATCTCACTTTGATAACACCAATTRCAAAAGGAAGCAGCTGTAGTAGGCATGAAAGTTCCAATCATTTGCAGAAGGCATCTCTAAAAACCAAAGAAAAAAAGATATTATTGAACTGGGCCTTCCAGCTGAAAATAACTTGAGACCCAGGACAGACAAAGCCTCTGTGGAAAGTTCTGTACAGAGAAAGCAGGTTCTTACTGCATCTTACATGAATTTTCCAAGAGATTTACACAAAACAAGGCTTATCACTTAGGCAGAAGCAGATGAAACTTTGCAGTTATCTTACCAAACCAGGCATTCTCTTACTATTTTACACCAAATGAAGAAATTTCCTCATTGTACTCCATTTCTCTAAAAATCTGAACAAAGCAGTCTTCTTAGATATGCAAGGATGGAAAAAAAAAGGGCAAAAAAATCTCGTATCTTTAATACAACCTTTTCAATTTACTATTAATTACTGAATAAAAGCCACAGGAAAAAAATCAGCTCAAGATTTTCTTGGGTTTAGGCACAACAGCTGTGCAAAGAGTTTTCAGTACAATCCATCCGAGAGGAGAGCTGACTGCAAAAGGCTGAGGTGTGTGAACTGTGGATATCTTCCAGCCATCAAGAACAGCCAGTTTGTAAAGCCAGTGCAATCCCAGTGTCTCTCTCTCTAGGTTCCTGTCCCCTGCTTCCCAGATTTACAGCTGATAAGCTGCACTATCAATGATCCACACTCCAGTGGTTCATGCCAGCCTCTTTACAGCTCCTTCAGTGCATGTGCATAGACAGCACAGAGTGCACACCCCCCAACCATTCCCAACAGTGTCCCACAGTGTCACCAAGAGGACCTGGAACACACCAGTGCCTCCTTYAGCTGCAGACCGAGTGCCACTTAGCAGGACCACACAATGAAACCCTGGCTGACAGCTCAGCTCAGCAGAAATTGATGGTATTGCTGTAATGGAGTTATCAGTGACAAATACCTCCTATGCTACTTCCAGGTCACACTCACTTAAGCAATGATAAATGAGCATGAAACACTGTTAGCACAAAACAAGACCATAAATACTCAATTCTGCATTTAAAAAACCCAACACTTTCAGACAGCTGTTGCATCTTGCAGTCTCCATGATTTTATGGATGTTCTGACTCTTGTCACAGAGTTGCCACAAAACAGCAAAAGATGACTTCATGCAAATATTAAAAAGAAAAAAAAAAAGAATAATAAACCCGAGTCACCCACCCAGAGCAAACACTGCATCACCCTACACTGGCTAATATACAATTACCTCAGTGAACCTGAGAGAGCTTGTAACAGCTTTTGGAATCCCAAGGTCTGACATCCATCTGTCCATCCTTCTGTCAGAGAAAGCTGCTCAGGATGAGAGGATGCAGACTGTCTGAACAAAAACATCAAAAGTTGTGAAAATCAGATGTCTAGGACTCCTCTATCCAAACACTAACATAGGTGGGAAAACCATGGAGAAAACCAGGAAAAGTCCATGGTGAAGCAGCCCTTGCAATTGTGCTTTATCCCCAGGGTTATCTCCATCTTAAAAGAATTAATAAAGTGTATTCCTGAGGGTGTTTGCTGGTTACAGTGAGACCAGTGACAGYTTGGGACAGGAGAGACTGGCAGCTGCTTCTGCTGTGCAGCAGCACAACRTGAGCATTCTGCCTCCCCTGCACCTGGGATTTCCAAGGTACAYCATGAAGGGAATCGACCCTTCTCTCCCTACCCAGGTGTCACACAACCAAAGCCCGTCACCCCAACCCAKCCAGCACTTAGCCAAACACTGCCTGTGGAGCGTGGGACCCTTTGGCCATTTCCATGAGCAGAGTTATCTGAGCACAGTGCAGGGAACTCCCTGCTCAGCCATGACCCACCTGCTCATTCCTGCTCCCCCAGATGTGTCAGTCACTGTCTTTGCTCCCACTGCTGCTGTTTGATGGACAAAATCCTTTAGAACCAGCACTGCAATCTTCATAAGCACAGCTACATAGAAAATCTCAGGAGAAATCACATCATATTTTAATCCTAATTTTCTGTAATGCTAAAAAAATAATTCCTTACTGTCTTAAAATAACATTTTGGAAAAAGTTTGAAATGGYTTTATTTAGGAGGATTTCAGCCCCACTCTTACAAAACATATAAACCCTTATACAACATGTTAATTATTTCTATATTTGGGGGGGCGTTATTTGCTTTTATTTAGTGACACTTCCTTCATGAAATTCAATAACTTGAATAATCCAATATTTACTTGCTTACCAAATACTTGGGAACACCAGAATATCTGCACATGGCCACACACACAAATGAAACTTCACACTCATGTTGACACCTTTCCAGTTTACAGTAGTTAATTGCTTTTTACACTGCTATGCAAACAGAAGCAACCACCACAATATGGTACAGGAAGAATAAATTTCTCAGCTCTCAGTGTCAATTCATTGCTAGAACTATCTGCAGTTTTGTGTCCTGTGCATTCAAATGTGCTGGAATTCTTCTGTCCTGGAAAGTACATTACGTGACAAATTACACAACATTACTTCAGTCAGAATTTTTTAATTGTATTCCTACAAAATTATGTAAACATTAGCATACAGATCCAGAAAAATCAATACAATATAATGGTGCATAAACTGTAAGTTTAGAAGAATGTCAGAACACTTCAACAGTTTATAAATTAATATATACAGTATTGGATACTCCTCATCAGATAAGAAAACCTCAAAACTGAGTAATTTGGGTGCAAGAGCTGAGGAACAATAGAAGTGCTCAGACACCAAACTTGACCATGAGGCAACATTGCAACCGACAYGACTGCCTGTTGTTGTTTCATACTAAGCATTCAATTTAGCTGCTAAAAAGTACAAAACAAAAGTTTTGGTAGGAAGTTTATTTTTATTGGAAACCATATAGCAAACATCCTTAAAATAATAAAAAAATCTCAAACCCAGAATACTCCATCACCAGGTTTCTGGAAGAGTGAAACTGAAGCTTTCTAGGCTGCACAAGGAGATCATTGGCATCTCCATTCCACGCTACTTCCCCCAGAGCACCAAAGGCATCACCAGCTAAAGGAAACATTTCAGGTAGTTTGGAAATGGTGAGTGGTGGGTGTGAGGGAAAAAGAAAGATGCAGAGCACTTTTTGGCTGACATGCAGCAATYTGGACAGTTCAGCTCTTTACTGAATTAGAACATCATGGGAATGTAACACCATTGTTAACTAATTCTGGGCTATTTTGTTTAAAAAAAAAACCCCAAACAATCAACAACAACAAAATAATCTTCAGCCTGCCTGTGATGAAAGTCATATTCAAAGCATTCTTACAATGTTGCCCTTTACAAGATCAGGAACACACTATAGAATGCAGGATATATCACTATTTCAGACAAAGGAGTTATTTTCCTTTATTCTTATCCATACAAGCATAATTCACAGGAGAAAAAGGTACGGTAAACATATCCTAATGAATGATCTCAATCAAAAGGYATTCTTCCCCATATTAGAAAATGCTCAGTATCACTGACACTAGAGACTGCATAAAAAGACTAAGATTATCCTGGAAGCACTTGACACTGCAAGATCTCTTTTAACTGCATACCTGTARTGCTAGCCAGAAAATCTCTCCAAAGTACAATTCTTCTGTTTCTAGAGTTGAAGTAGAATTTCATTCCATCATATTTTGGTACATTTTTCATACCTGACCAATCACTTCTCACAATGACAACTAATATTGCACTAMTGAAGAAGTATTCATATATAGTAAAGGGGAGGTAATATCTAGCCACCTAAAGCTTTTTGTTATTTTTTTTTCCAGTTGTTTAGGAACAAATTCTGTTCATCTCTTCTGTAGGAGATCCTGAGTAATAAGGTGAAGAAGGTTTGGCAGATAGCACCAGTTTTCCATCACTTGTCATAATTCACAGGGTACATCTATCATYGGCAATGCATCTAGAAGCACTATCCTACTTGAACCTAAATGCCCAAATAAGAACTMATAAAACAGTTAGACCTACTACCAGAATCTGAGCCAACGCTGAAACACCAGGAGCAAGAGAAAAGATTTCTGCTAAATCTGAGGACACAAGTTGCAAACACAGAAAAATGCTTGAAATTTTAGCCAAAATCTTTTCCTTATAATGGATRGGGGTGGAGAAAACTATAGCTGGTGGGAAGAACAGGAAGAAACCTCGTGTCCATCACTTCCCGAGTAACACACCTGCAAGTTGTGCTCTTAGAATTAATGCCAAGACACAGCACCCTGAAGGTGTTTATAAACCCAAGCTCTTTGCCACTGCTTCTCCCAGAGCAGCTCAAGCAGTGAGTGATTTATTCTAAGCCAGACTGCCAACAGCTTCCAGCATTTAATTACAGTGGTGTGTTTGAGGTTTGGAGAAGTTTTATCTGACATAACTCAAAAGGATTCATTGATTAAAAGACTTAGGTCACTACATTTTCTGCTGCAGTTTTTACTTGTATTGCTAATTCATAATAGCAACTATGACAGACAAAAAAAATCTAACACAGAAGAGGTTAAACTTAGGAATCTGGGCTGAAACTTAAACTGGGCTTAAACTACTAATAGACAAAAGTCTCACTGGATTTGCCCTGTACATAGACCTGAAAAWGTTTTATCACAGATGTATCTGCAGTTTTGTGTAAACTACTAATGTACTACGGCAACACTAATTTGGTATTGACAGACAGTAAAAMCACTGGTTTTACACGTTTTGCCAACTCTTCACTGTTATTCCCATGTCTAAAGTGACACAGGCAAAAACTCCTAACAAGACCTCATGTTCTTATCTGTAGCCTGCAGATTTTCCTCCTACTGATATGTGCTTTGTTTCCTCACTCATGTATCCCATGGGGATGTTACACTCACAGATATACACACTGAGATAAGGGAGAACTGATATGACAATATAAACATAACTAGCAGACCTTAACTCAAATATTGCCAGCAGCACTCAACCTTGAGTAACTTCCAATAGAGTGACGTGTCTAAGACCTTGTTCAATGTGGTAACAGATAGCACCAACAAAATGGTATCGAAGAGTTTCAAGARAAAATCTTTACCTCTGCTTCCTGCTTTGGTCACATTCCTGGTTTTCGCATTCTCATTGCTTTTTCTCTACTTCTTTATGTTAGCTTTTATGTCTGATTTGGTAAAGATCACGCAGTTTTGAAATGTTCTTGGCTCCTCCAGAACTTTTCCATTTTAACTACTTATTAAAAAAATAGATTAGACCTAGGATATTCTAAGGTGAATGAAAACTTTGGTAAGAACACTGATGGTACCTTGGCAGTCTTAGGGATAATGACAATTTTCAGTAAGAGCAATCATTAAAATGTTTCTCTCTAACATCATCCCAGGAATTAAATGGCTGGCAGTCGGTACTCCAGCTCTAAGCATCCACGAGAAATCTACACATGAGCTCTGAAAAATGAAGGCAAAGAAGTATAGGGAAATCTGAAGTTTTTCAGAAATTTCAAGTTAAATACACGTGTACCAAAATATTCTACTTAACAAGGTATAATGCAAACAAGACTTACAAAAAAATGTTTTCTGTACGCACATGAACAAGGTTTTCATGTATGAAACCATCAAACAAACAAATCTCATCTCTCAAAGGTGTTTGTGGGGTTTTTAGTTTGGGTGTTATACATAACTACCAATGCAGTCAATATAAATTAAGCCAGCTCATTCATTATGTCCAGCAATTCACACAATATACCAGTGGGAGGAGATAAACATTATTCTGATCACATACATATATTTTAATCTTCAAAACACAACCCTTTTTCTTCATCCTCATCATCATCATCAGTAGAATCTGCATAGGACTCAATGGTGTTGTATATGAAAGAGTACAGCTTGACATCTGGTCCTGAAGTAGAACAGTTTCTGCATTGTTCATTGTAGTATCTCAGCAACAGCCTATAAATGTCCCCTTCAAAAACCAAAACGAAATCATTAAACACCATGTAAGAACATGGGAAATGAGCAATGTATGGTGCAAGGCAAGGCTAGAAATGCACATGAACCTTGAGACAGTAGCTAGGAACTGTCTAAATGGGCAGTGACAGTGGAGGCAGATGACTGCATAATGGGAATGTTTGCAGGTTGTTCAGAACAYAGGATGGGCTCCCTAAACTTCCTGCACAAGCTATCCCAGCATTAGGCTTGCRTACACATTACTTACAAATGTGCTGCCAATTACCCAGCTTTATGCTTCTGTCCCAGAAGCTACAAGACATTTCACAATTACAATATGACAATGGACACACTGCTTTTCTTGTATTGCTACTGAATAACCCATCAGACCACATCTTGCAGGATCAGGACAGAACCACTAGAAGACAAATTTGTATCGAGAATACCTAAGCAACTCTTCCCTTTTCGAAACATCAATGAGTTATATATTGAAAGCTTTTCAAATCTTCTACCTACCACATGTACCTGCATTTTTCTACAGCATAATTCCCAAGTGAATTAGAAAAACATACTAGAAGTCTTCTAACCGATTAGTACTGTGCAGTTGATCCCAAATCAGAGAGTTTCCCATTCTGAAAACGGGTACAAATAAACTGAGACCCATTTGCTTGTGTTTAGGATTTGGTGACAAGAATTTATATTGGAAAAGTTCTACTTATAGAGATGGTTATGCCTCTTTTCTGCACACAAAGATTTTTTTTTGCTCACCAATAGTTTGGCCCTTCTCACAGAGAAAAGTATGCATGCTGTAAATGTCCCGCATCAGCTCCACATCTCCAAAGGTAAAATAAACAATATCACGTCCAGCCTCAGCAGCTGCCAATATCTGAATTAAGGCTGAAACAATGAAAAAAGATTACACAAGAACACAGGATAAAACAATTGCAGAAGGAAAAAAGCACAGCCTAAGTTTACAGCAAACTATCATAGCATCCATTTCCACGTGGATGCTGCAAAGCAGTACAAACAATGGATAGGTAAGTAATACTTCCACTTTTTAAATAAAGAATGCTGGGCACTGCAAGTCAAGAGTGTTGAAGCATTCTGCTAAAACTGTTAGTGACATCCACCCTTACTTTCCAGATAAACAGTGTGCTTAAACTGAGAGGGGTTTATTTTGGTCCATGTCTGCCTCCAAGCAGCACACAGCCAATAAATGCCTGTGACAGCCTAAGGCAGCAGAGCAGCACCTTCCATCCTGGTTTGAGYTGCATGTATAGCCAGAGACAGTGGGGTAAAAAGCATCCATGGGCACTTGGCAATTTATATTCTGTGCCACCTGTCAGAAGGAATGGAGCCAACCCTTTCACTAGGTAAGCTATGGAAAGTGGGAGCTGACCCACTTTCTAGCTTCCAGAGATGTATGGTTCTGCAGCCTCATTCTGCACAATTKAAGGTGTCCATCATACCTACAACAGAAATATGCAGCATGGAGTACGATGGCTTAYTCTGACCTATGAGGGTGATGTCAGCAATGCAATTCACATTATTTAACCTCCCACTTCCTGTCAAACTCATTGGTCCAAGCTGCATCCCAAGTTCTGCCAACAGCTAACATTACAATATAGACAGACTTGGTTCTGCTATATGTAAAAGGAAGAAAAATGTTTCCTATCTTGGAAACAGTTTTTTGAAGATTCACCTTGAGAACTCATCTGAGGTATAGATCAATAGTGCAGCTGAGCCAGGCGAATGAGCCACWGCAATTGGAAAAAGTAGCCCTGGTCCACTTCTCACCCAGCTCCTGACTTTCCTGCAGCTCATCAGACATCATTGTGCCAATTCCATTCACCAAACTGGCAGAAAAGTTATAGATGAAGAATAAAAGCTGTTTTCTGCTAGAACAGCAGCTGAATTGGCTGAGTGAAAGGTTTGCTAAGAGCCAGAGCTGAGGCAAGGGTGGGCACCAGACCACAGAGCCAAGAACAACAAAGGGGGAGTAGAAACAATTAGGGGGAGAAGRAAAACCAGGACCCTTCTAGGCAGCACTAAACTTACAAGAGTGCAGCTTTTTCACCAGCCAGCACTGCCAGGCTGGAGTGCCACAGAGGTGTGTAATGAATCACAGGTTCATTTCAGGGAACTAAACAGTCCAAACAATGGACCCCAGCAACTATTTCATCTGCTGCAGCTTGTCTTACTTCATAGCCTGTTGGTGCAGCTCTGATATTAATTCTTTTCCTACTCAATAAGTAGAGTTGATTGAAATGTGATTAATATTGTCTTTGTAAAGATTGATTTTAAATACAACAGTGTACATAGTGCATTACCACCTGCTAGTGGAAACTAAATAGAAAGCTGTTCAGAGCTCAGCTCAAGAATCTTTCACATTTTTAAAGAGAGACCTATTAAAACACTGCATTCTTTAATCAAAAAAAATCCTCTTGTAAACCCRTAGCCAGAATTATAAATTACACGATTCACATGTGAAATTAATCTCTATCTGGGAATGATATTTTAATTAAACTACTGAACCAGCTGTGGATTTAGTAAAGCTTCAGTAGTTCAGCTTTTAAAGAGTCTAATTAACTAGCTTGCATATGGGAACAGAACCTAATGAATCTTATTATCCATTCCAAACAAACAATGCAGTTTCACTTTACAAGGTATTAAAAATACCCTAYTGTTTATTTTGAATTGCTATGGATCTTATGAAACAAGGATCAAAATTTCTGTCCAGAACCAGACTTCACAATCTTCTGGACATTAATGATACACAATACCTTAGGAAATTTCCGTGCTACTGATACAGAAAGAAGCATCACAGGAAGAGCAATAGAGGCTCTGGTAACGGGGTCTAGAAGGATCTGAGCTCTCTTGTCCCTTGCACCCAGCTGATGTGACCCCCCCTTAACTTCTGGATTTGCACCTGAAGGAATGGCTGTACTGACATCCCTTCTTCTACATCAAAAAATATACATGGGATATTACAGATTCAAGACCCTATGCAAATTAAAGTCTTTATTAAACCTTCCTAACATAAATCAAGTATAATCAGATCCTACAATAAATACTGGTCCTGATATTGATGAGATATGCATCTGGCAGCCTAATTTCGCTAATGGAAATCAAAAAACAATTGCCAGGAACTCAGTAAGCATTGAGRAAAAAATAGATGGTTTAAGAATTAAGCACATTGAGAAAGAAAACTAATGAAGCTGGTAGCCTGATGACTGCCTCAATGTAGATATCTAAAGCTGTTCTGAAAAGCAAATTTYAAATACTCTCCAAATGTTTGGAAACAACAACAAAAAAAAGGATTTCTATTTAGAATTATATGAACCACGATATGAATTTACATGTCAGGATCCATCAGTTGTTGAATTGACAGGAAAGGTCTTAAATGAATGTAGGCATGAGATATGTGCTGAATTATAAATACTCTAATAAATATAAAAGAACATGAGAAAGTGAGTGATATAGCAGGCAAGTCAGGAAAGAAAGCAGCATGTCTGAGTGACTGGAAACCTCTCTGGCACACAGCAATATATCAAGGAGGAAAACTAAACATTAAGCATTGCCAGCAAATTTGTGAAGCCTTGCAAATTACCAGGTACTTTAAACAGCTTTGCAGAGATATGAATTTCAGGCAGAATCTAAAAAGACAGCTCYAGAAAGGTCAATTGATTTATAAGACTGACAACTGCAATGAACATGTTCTTCTCTGAACTGAAGCTGCATGTTTGGAAGGTTTCAGTGCTACAAGTCCTTGCAAACCCAGCATTTCACCATCACAGCTTACCTCAAACTTTAAACTGAAAAAAGCATAAAGAAGAGAGTACAATGCTTTTTTATTGTTTAAGGCCAAATTACTCACAGCCTAAAGATCAACAMTAATGAACCAATTCTACAGAATGCCATTTCTTGGCAAAAAAAATATTAATTCGAACAAAAGCAAAAAATGTACTTGAACAAAAACACGTGGCCAAGGATGAAAATATAAGTTATTTGATTAATCTTAACATTAACTAATTGCTACAATTTACCTTTTAATCGGGARTCCCCTCCAAAGGCACCACATCCCCAGTTTCCTGTGGCTATTGCAGAGAGATGTTGAGGTGGAACGTTGGGTCGAGAGAAGCCACAGTAGGCCTGCATGCAGACAAGAGTCAGACATGAATTTGACAGGCAACCTGACGTGATACTTTCAAACAATAAGATGATAACAATCATCAGTATTGTCTTCTAGCAAGGCCAACTTCAAACTTCTTTAATATACCATTAGTCTTCCTTTAAATTTAACATCAATAAAAAAAAAAAATTAAGGCAGGAAGACTTTCGCCTTATTTAGACCCAAGTTAAAAATTATGAGAGATGCTGAGCCTCAGGCATTTAATCACAGCTTCATGAAACTTCAGGATAGCCTGAATGGATAATTAACTCGGATTTAAAATTTTCTTTAAATACCAATCAGTCCTCATAAAACWTCAGCCAAACCAACATTATAAAAGTTGCAGTGATCTAGCACAATTTATTTTAAAAATCTCAACCAAATCAAAAAATTGAAAATTGTAGGCAAATCGTAAGTTCACTGAWGTAAGTAATCAGAATTTTGTAATATGATATCAGTGACGTTTACAAATTCTACTTAGCTGTCTTTTTTAGGGCTAATTTCATTACCAACCATGAAGAAACGAGCCGATGAATGTTACTTTAGCCAAGATGCTAAGGTTTTACAACTAATTTAAATCAGTCCTTCAGCACTGTACATCATTTTGAGGAGGTATATTCCCTTTCCAGCTGAGAATTAGGGCGGTGTGCTCCTATGTTTGAATTTATTTAAAATACATCCTATAATATTCTATACCCTCCTGTACTGCAGAAAGCAGAAGGCTTTAGCCACAGTAGCACTGAGCTCTTATATTCAACATCCAAGCAAAAGCAGAGAACCACTGCATCTGCAAATGCAGAAGCACACTAAGGAGACTCATTAGCACATTTTGATCCCAAAATTAGCACATGAGTAGAGTATAACTGAATTGGCATTCTTGTACTCCACTGCCCAGGGAAAACAGCACTGGCTCTGCTAGAACAGGCCACACAGCTCTCGTTATCTATGCCTTACACTGGCCATGCAAGGCCCTAATTCTGCCCCATTAACCTTATTAACTTAACAAAATCTGCTTTGTGAACTGGAGACTGATTCCAGACACAGCATGTTAGGAGATAAAATTTGTGCATGGGATAACAGCAAAGGCCTTGAAATGTTGGCACAGGTTGAAAGTTAAGGTCTCATTACCATAAACAACTCACTGATAGCAATTACTAGTCACTGAAAAAGTACATCCTTAAAAGCTGGGAGAAGACTGCTTTAGCTTCAACAAGCAGCAGCAAAACAAAAAGAAAAACAAATRACAGGAAAACCTCAGTTATGCAGATGATAAAGCACCTGCCACAGCTTGGGAAATGGTTCCAAATATTACACAGCACATAATCCAGGGCAGAGACCAAGGACTGGGAAACATCTCTGATATCTTATTTTAGGACAAGATCCCAAATTAGGGATGACAGAGAAGACAGTAAAAAGACACCCACCACAGTTCCAGCTTCCCCTGTCAAAGAGCTCTTCAGCCTGGAAACTTTGATATGTGAGATTACCAAGGACCACAGTCACTGCAAAGTGCAGTTTTGTACACACACAGCTGACTTAGGGCAGTTTCAAGGACTGACAATTTTGAATATATGATGATAATGATTAACAATATGCACAAATCATTAGTAAGAAGTGTGCTGGTTTTGAATGTCAGCCTAAAAGTTTTGTTTAAAAAGGATTAAAACTGGCCTGCTTGTCAGTCTTCTGAAGTCTGTAAGCTCTAACTGGCATGTATATACACATATGCAGTTGCAACAGCCCTTACAATTACTGTTAGAATAAAGGGGATTTATGAACTGCTGGATCTGATCTCAAGAAGACATCAATTTAGGAAAAGGCAAACTCTCGGGCACTATGTCAAGAGCAAGGAAGAAAGGTGGAAGAAAAGAAAGTGGCACCATATTGATGAACTGCCCAACGTTAAAACATGAGGCACCTCCTTTTCCACCTTAACTGCACAGCTGAGTAGGATTCAACAGCACAAGTCATAAGGAAAGAACTCATAATTTAGAATCACAGAMTAGCTTCAGTTGGAAGGAACCTTACATATCACCTTGCCAAGAGCTGGGAAGCCATTCACTAGGTCAGGTTGTTCAGCGCCCCACCCATCCGGGGACTGAACACTACCAGGGATGGGATATTCACAGCTTTTCCCTTGGCAACCTGTTCCAGTGCCTCACCACCCTCACAGAAAAGAATTTCTTCCTAATATCTAATTTAAACCTGTCCCCTGTCAGTTTAAAAACACTGGCTCCTTGTACTGTCACTGTCTGCCCATATAAAAAGTCCCTCTCACTTCTTTTTATAAGCCACTTCAAGTACTGGATGGATAAAAGAATGGCTCCCTGAAGCCTTCTCTTCTCCCTGATGAACAAATCTCAGCCTGTCATTTAGAAGCAGGACAGGGAAGAGTTAACAAAATGTATATCCAAGTTGCATTTATATTTGTGAATGCACATCAAAGGATAAGAAACATATTTGACAATCTTTTGCTTTAACATTGGACAGCAAAAACCTGTCATATGAGACACAACAATGCAAGAATTTCTTTAGATAAAGACAATCATAYAAAAATATTTGAAAAGGTTCTATAAATATTATACTGCAAGCTGTAGTAACAAGTTACTGGCCTTGTTGAGCTCTCTTCTAATTTTCTCTGGACCAAACTGATCAAGGAAACGTCTGAAATGAAATGCATCTATAGCAACAATTTCAGTGTAGCGGCGCTGCCATTCATCCCTAAAATTGGAGGGGAGAAAAGTAGATGACATTAGTTGTTTCATATCAGCCATATAACCCTGATTCAAAATGAGCAATTCCCTGCAGAGCTTCTCTGTTAGAAGTAGCTGAAAAGGTGAACTCATAACAGACAATGGAGCCCTTTTTCTTTGGGGGTTGGGAATGAAAGCATAATCAGAAATGAGACAGACCTCCCCATAAATTTAGAAATACTTTGGCTAGACTTTGGGCTGGAACGTGAAACAAATCTAATCACACAGAACTATTTATCAAGTACATAAGAACACTGCAAGGTCAGTGTTCCTCTGTCTTCCTCCAACATTTAAATGAGAGTACACTGTGTATGTTTCTATACCAAATGAATAATTTTGTGTATATACTCTAATGACATCGCTGGAGAAATAAACTCAAGAGCTCAGAGCTTGCTGCTCTGATTCATGGTATTGATTCTCATTTTGCCACACATCACTGTGGCATCCGAGGCATTGTCAAATTTCTTATGACACTGCAAACCACAGTTCAGTCAGTATCTTAACCAAAATGTGCATTAAATACATATATCTCTAAACTGTAAAAGATGGTTTAAAAACTGACATAGAGGCAGGTACCACTTACTAGCATTAGTATGGCATTACCAATATGATATAACTTTCTTAGCTTGTTGGCTCTACTGAATGGAAMAACATCAAGCAAGTATCTTATTAAGGCAAGTGCTAGAAAATACTTAAAAGTACCAAGTTTTCAAGTTTCTAACATATATTTATTCCTTCACTTAAAATACTTATGTGGAACTTTACCTGGGAGTCTTATCTTCATGGCTCCTTGACCACCGGTAAGTCTCTGCATAGCCTGTGTACTCACTGTACTGCTCAGTACCTGAAACAAATGATTTTCCAGATTACATACAAAATATGCACGTATTTTTTTCACTTGGCCAATCTTTGATAGGAATCACTGCTTCTCCAAATGAACACGCAGCTCTCAGAGGCAATGGGAAACACAGAATTTGTATTTGCACCACAAATACAAGATTTCTTTGTAAAGCTCCTTTTCCCACAGGTGAGGAGCAGTGCCCACCACAAAACATTATGAGTGCAGATCTACATATGCTGCCCAGTATATTACRAGAAGTGGTCAGCACCAACAAACTACCTCTGAAAAAGCACAAAGACCCAAAACCCCACAGTCTGGAATATTCTTGGCTGCTCTTAAAAAGATCCAACAGGATATCTTGGCAAGTATTAAAGGCTGTCAGAAAGCAGCTCCTCAAGGCCACCAGTAATTTTAGCTATATACTATACTACAGCTATACCAACTCCTTTTCAAAGGTTTATCCCAARACCAAGAAGGAGCACATCTTAACCAAGAACAAGGATCATAAMCTTTCTAAAAGGCTGCCTTTCACCTCATTTCACAGAGCTTCAGCACCTTGCTTCAAAACCTGGGGACTGCACAAATGCTTCATAAAAACACTCCTGAAGTAATGCCACAGCAAAATCACACCCTTTCCCCYTGTTCTGATCTCACAACAGATGAGTTTCAGGAGTAATCACAGAAAAGTCTGGGTTGGAAGGGACACACAACGATCATGGAGTCCAACTCTTCAGTGAATCAACAACCTTGGTGTTATTGGCACCATGCTCTGACCAGCTGAGCTGGCTTTTTGGGGTCATASAGGTATAGTTTGGCAAAAGCATAAACAGTAAGAGTAAGATAAGAACTGTTAGGCAACCCTTTAATTTGTGACACCAGTTATGCCTATAAATAGAACGGGAAAAATCAGGTTATAAAGAAATGCAAGCTGACAGCACARAACATCTGATTACTAAGACAGAAGTACTGCCTAACTATTGCAYAGATCAGCAGTACCCTGAGAATACAAAAGTTTGAATTTAATCTAAGTTTTCCAACCTGTAAATAAAAATGAAATTGAACAATCCAAACCATGAAACTACTAAATCTCACTGACAAGGGAATTTGGATGTTTACCTCCAGTAGTCTCAAGCATAGGAAACAAGCTGTTAAAAACCGTTTAAAATGATCCATATACATCAAGATATTTTCCCCATTTACCCAYATTAATTTTAACTGACAAGACTTATCAATGCTCATTTAACTCATCTGCCCTGTTATCCASTCATTATTTATTAGTCTACAAGACGAATCATTCTGAGAGCATAGAAATCTCACTCAAGGCTATTTTGAAAAGTTGCTATGCAAAATGAGTGGGATGGTAAGAGATTCCTCACCGAGAGTTCACTTCCTGATAAAAAAACATCTCAAAAATGTGGATGACAGGGTATGCCTACCCTGTATTCACACACATCCATGCCCTCAAACAAAGGACAACCACAAACAGCTTCCATATTCAGAAATCAGCCTTCTAATTGAATTGCAGGCTATCAGCTTTCACCAAGACTTTTCCTGACAAGAGTCAAATTCAGTTCTCTTGATATGATTATTAAAAGTGCCCAAGCACAGAGTAAAAAAAGACAGACAAGGGAAGTATGTGACTCTTCTGAGAGATCTGTTTAGAGGACAACCTAGCAAAACTTCCCACTTCAAAAAGGAAGCATTTTCTTTGGTGCCTAACATGTGGAAAGAAAAGTCTAGGTCATCAAGATATTGATGACAACCAGGATAGATTAAATGATAGTAATTTAATTAAGTCAAAATATTAAGCTGGCTTTTCCAAGGTTCATTGTTTTCATTAATTTTTATGGAAGYATAGCATCTGACAACAAAAGCACCAGGAAACAAACAAGCAAATACACAAACACACACACACACATATATCTATAAAAAAATCAATAATGGAGAAACAAAAAAAAAATATCACACAAACACTAAAGTCATGTCCCAGAAACCCAAAGTTAATGAAAATCAATGAGTTCTTATAAGTGAAGCTCTAAAAATTTGTCAGACAAAAACAATTACTTCACTGGCAATACTTTTGCCGGCGAATATAAACTTCTGTTGCTGGGAGAACAGAAGCAGTATGGGATAAGCTGGATACATTAATGTTTCTGGTGAATCATTTTTCCTCCCATTAAAAAAAATAAAGAGGTAAGAAAAGGCAAACCACAAATAAAGTTCCACCAGAACTTTCAAAACAAGCTACAAAAACTAGAAAAGCCTACCTAAAGTCAAAATAACATATGTACAAAAGCATTCAAAAATCCATGTTTTGTGAGACTTGTAAAAGTTACAGCACCAGACAAAAAGTGAAATTGCCAAGTATTGGTATTTATGGGACCTTACTAACTTAGATTTGCAATTATTACTAAAAATAAATGTATCCTTTTCAGACTCCACAGTCTAACTCCATATTTGCATATGATCTGTGCAGCACTACAATGTTCCCAGGCATTGGGAAAAACCCCACCATAGTGCTCCTCTAGTTCTAATGAACTAGAAATTATAAYCCTGCAGAGGCACTGAATCAAAAGCACATATGAAAAATTGCAAGGGTATAGTTTTGTAGTCACCAACATAAAGGCACAATTAGTGCCAAAAGTAAGGAGAAGGTCCTTCTTTCTCTTTCAATCAGATCTTCCAAACCTTATCTTGCACCACCATTAGTCTTTGGCTCTCCCAACACTGGCACAATCAGCCTGATAAATCCAGCTGAAAAACAATTTTGCCCTCTAAATAAATTTTCAACAAAGCCAATTATCTCATCTCATTTACTGCCTGGCTAATGTGGTCAGAATCTCCAAAACTGCCCTGCTAACATGTGGTGCAGACTGRCCATTGATAGATCTGTAAATTTAAAGCAAACACAGAACACAGCTTCATATGTTCTTAACGCAGCCCGAGTATGTGTGAGCTCAAACAGGGGGAAAAAAAGAAAAAATATCTGAATGAAAAATAATCCCACTTATTCACAGCTCTACCAGAAATGCAGCTGTGGGAATCTCTGGTGTTGCTGCTGACATTTCTGCAGGGAGATGTCTGTGCTGAAGAACTCGACTGTTTGCATGACCAGTTCCATAGCCATTAYAGCAGTGATCTTAGCCAGATGCTGTGCAATCACAACCAATTTAATTTATCTCCCAATTTCTTGGACTCCTCTGCAAATTTAAGCTACACAGTTATACCCATTAGGCCGCTGAGTCAAGATGCATCACAAAGAATGTAATTAATCAAGAGGATCGTGACATAGAGGAGACTTGGCTAAGAACCAAGGTGGAAGAGCTCCAGGGATTAAACAAAAATGATGGAATGGATATTTCCATTAGAGAAGAGCACCATATCTCAAATACTAATTGCAAAACACTGAAGTACTCAAGAAAAGGAAAATGTTGCTGCAGTGAATAAACATTCTCACCTTTACTTGTCCATGCCAAATCACCATTTTTGTTTGCAGGGAAATGGAAGGAAGTTGTTCAAAACACTAATTTAGTGTTCCCCCCCCAATCAATTATTATCCAGACTAATAGCTGTGCTCTGTTTTTACCCTTCCCAAAAAAGTCTATCCGAGAGGACAGTCCTTAAAATATGTTAATAAAACATCATATCCAAAATACAGAAATCTCTGATGGCCAAGAATCTTGTTCTGACTCATTTTTTTTTTTTAAATGCAACCACAAAAGCCAATTTATCAAAAACTTTTCACAGAAAAGGCATTAATTCTGGCAGGATGGAAAAACAAAATAAAACACTGTCTTAAAAAGATTATCAAGTATAAGACTGAAAACAAAAGATGCTCTGCCCAGTAGAATCAATAACTCAGGACAAAGTGAGACCTRCAAGATTTAAGCTCAAATTTCTACTCTGTATGTGAAAGAAAGAAGTGCTATAGATGRATTTTGCCAAGAAATGTGTGTTCTAATGCCTATAGAAATTCCTGACTTTTGAGACAGCTCAGGTAACTACAAGAGACATTTTTACTAGAGCAGATTGAAAAATATAAACATATTCTATTATAATAGTTACCCATAGGACCACTCTGATCATATATTTTTTCTTTATAGTTTCTGTTTAGTGTGAATAAAGTAGTATTATAGCATCATTTTATTTCTTCAGTCATGAAAAATGCTTGCTCGTGTACAAAATCAAGACATAGGGCTGCTCCAGTTCTTAACAGTGACATTTGGTCTAAGTTTTGATCCAATGGATACT
Organism: Malurus melanocephalus; assembly: GCF_030028575.1. Lineage (NCBI taxonomy): Eukaryota > Metazoa > Chordata > Aves > Passeriformes > Maluridae > Malurus > Malurus melanocephalus. The sequence goes on from NW_026623378.1 coordinate 714,840, forward strand.
AAAACRTTCCAAGCTGAGAGAGTGGGAAGCAAAAGAAAAAACCTTTTTAGCTAAATTCTGGACAGCCAGAACATCTCCATACACAACCCCTCAGCGACACACTGAAGCAGGTAGTTTTTGATGTGATTAGGAACCCATAAGTAACTTACAAGTAACACAAACACCTATGTGGWACTTACAAGATGAAAATTCTTAAGATACACTCCTAACTTTCCACCCTTTTCTAATGGATGTTGATTTTCTACTCTTCCACTTCCTCCCTTTTTAGGTAATCAGAAGATAGTTCCTCTTCGTAAGAGTGTTCAAACCCACTGATCTTATCAAATATTACAAATTCCAGAGAGGAACAAAAATCCCCCATCCTTTAACATAACCTGCAGATACCTGGGGCCACCTAATAGCTGGAAATTGTGGCTGTTACCTATATTTCCCAACAGCATTCTTTAGTTAAACACACCAAGTCCTCAAACACATTTAACACCGGATAAAAGAAGACTTTCTGCTTGCTTTAGTTTTTTTTTGCTTCTTTCACAAATCATCTATGGAACAGTGTCCCTGTGGTGTTAAGAGGTGGGATGAAGTAGAAAGCTCTTTGTCAAATGAGTACCGATATTTTTTCCTTTATTTTTTATCCTTGCAGCATTTAAACATACTAAATTTCAACTTGAAATGTATTTTGCATATATAAAACCAGAATTAGATGTGAAACATTTTCTGCAGAGACTAACCTGTGATGATAAGACATTCATTGTGATCCAAGACTTCAGTGATGAGCCTTGATACAATCAGTTCTGGATTGATTAAAAACCGAATTTCTTCTTGTACTAGTCCTGCCCCAGTCACACCACCTCCAACAAAACGGTTTGCAAAATCAACCTAACAAAAATACATTCAGGAGGATTAAGAGATAAGGAAAAAAACCACCCTTTCATTTACCAAGGTAAATAAAACCCTGCACAAATTTCAATTGTTCTGTTGAAATCTGCTGCTACCGCCTAAAACTACAAGCAGAGGGAATGATAAACATGATCATGCCTTTCATTTGACTTCTCAGAAAACTTAAGACAAGTGAGACATTACACAGCAAAAGAAATTTTGCATTTCAAATGCTCCAAATCAAAGTTTTGTGAGTTTCCCTTGAAGAGGTACATATTTCAGAACATATTTCAGTAAATGTGRGAGATGAAAACAGCACTCTTTTTGGGGACATTGAAAAATAGCTAGGTTGTCCTTTGAAAAGCATTCTGCCTCAACTGTCTACACCGAAGCACATTTAAATTAGCAGTGCCCCGTAACAGTTCTATACCCAAAAAACCCTCTTACAAATTCTCCTTGAAATGTACAAACAATCTCTTTAAAATTCTCCTTGAAAGGGACTTGAGCAAGGCAAATCATTTGACTCTAAATGTTTCTGCTTGAAATAGAGAAGCTCTGGACTTTTTTTTGCTGCAATAGTACATATTTTGCAAATGATATTTTCATACAGACAATGATTTGAAAAGGAGTTTGTTTATTCAATAAAGTAATTACTATTCACTTCAATTAACTGCCCATATAAATTTATCATTTTAATTTTAAAAAGTTACTCCATCTTTCAATCCTGTTAGCTTCTTACTGGTTTTTACTTAGATAGCTGATGAGAGCACAGGTACAGAGMAGGACAGAAGTTGCTGGGGTGACATGAACACCTGTGTAGATCACAAACTGACCCAGGAGGCAGARCCCAAAGCACACCAAGAGCCAGCCACTACAGCAGCATGTGCTCCTTTAGTCTATCCTGGAAATACCAACACACTTTAGCTGTTTAAGATTTGCTGAACTTGACTATGACAAAAAATGTTCAATGCAAGCCACTCCAAAGTTCAGTGCACCAGGGCCCCAAAGCACTGGAACTGTGCTCAGTAGTGTCCCCTCAGGCCCCATCCCTGTCCCCAAACAAACACCCACCCTGTCCTGGACCTCACYTGGGACACATCACACACAGGGACATGCTCAGCCCTTTGCTCTGCTGATGCCCACGTGCTCACCAAATGGCTCTCACTGTCCTTGGTGCCCTCACTCACCACCTTGCCTCTGTCTGATGGCACCAGCCAGGCACTGTTATTGTCACCACCCTGCCCACTGAGGCTGGGGTCCCTGTGGATTCCTGCATTGTCCTGCCTTGGTCATCCTGCCCCTGCTGGAGTGACTGCACTTCATCTGAGCAGAGGTGTTTTGTTTGATAAGACTTGAAACAGCCAGGAGGAAAAATATCAGTATCCTAGGTAATACTCACTTTTAGAGAGTGAAACAAAAGTGGTCATTACTGAGCCATTGCTGAGTTCTTAATAATTTCAGCCCACACATTCAACTCAAGTTTCAAAAAGTTATGAGACATTTTMAAATCTGAGCAAAAAGCATCCCAGAAAAAAAAATCTTCTTAGTCTCCCTCCTCCTCTTCCAATTAGGTACTTGACCCTAGCTAAAAAAGTTCTGCTTTTTACCCTTTTTTTCTGGTAAAACAATTCTAGAAAGCAGACTTCTTTTTCAAAGAAAAACAGAAAGCAAACTAATGTGAAAACTCAAACATGTTCCTCCCTATAGATATGGACAGGACATCCTCCTTATGAATTTCTTTTGCTGACTGCCTCCCAGACTGAAACAATGATGCTGGCAGCAGCAAGAAAGTCTCCTGGAGCACTGACCTGGTCACCGTCTGGGGCACAAGAATAATTTTTTTAAAATAAACTGAAACCCTTGACAAGTCATCAGGATCACAGCCTGAATCTTTTGTCTTGTCAATCTTTGATCCTGGCTTGAACCAGAAGACCTGAAGCTGTCCAGGACTTGTGATTTTCTGTCAGCCCTTTCTGTAACAGGTACATGTGCTACCTAGATGAGCTGGGGAACATTGACAGTACTAAGACTGCCCAAGGAATTAATTGTGATGGGGTTTTTCAGGCTGCATAACATCTTGTCATTAAAGTCAATTGAGGATAAACAAATAASTTTGTTAAGCTGGCAGACCATGAAAGTATGACAAAAACATGMAAGCCACAGTAACTGTTATATGCACTTACCTGCAGCATACCTTGTCCATTGCTTTCGATGGTGCCTTCATAGGTGACATGCAATCTAGAGAGCTTTTTCTGAGATCTACCATTGAGGACAAATATTGCACAGAAAGGATAATTTCAGAACCCCCACACAAAACCATTTATTTTAAAACAAAACTCACTCAAACCCAAACTGCTTACACACCTTAAACAGAAGGTATTTAAGAAAAACCAACAAAACCCCTGATGGATTAAAGAAATTTTTTTTGCCTTGCAGAAACAATTTGGAAAAGTTTAACACAGTCATTTGCTCAGTTTCTCCACCTTTCACCATAAAACCCCCAATCTGAAATTGAAGTTCTAAATTTTTCTTGTTCCACATTAACTCGCTAACCAGCAATAAAGCTGCAATACCTGTGTTCACGCTGGTTATCACCCATACTTCATTGTATTTCCTCTCATTTCTTAAGTCAAGTCATCCCTCTCTTTTTTCCCCCACTCAAGCAACAGCACCAAAGATATGCTACTGTTTTCAAACTTCAACCAAGACTTGTTTGCTTTACAGAYAAACAGGGGAAAACTCACGACACAAACTACTTATGTCAATTTATCCACTTCCCTCTGTATTTCTTTCTGCAACAATCATACTTCCAGACCTGAATCAATTCCAAATGAACTACATTCAGTWATCACGGACTGAAGAAATTTCTGACATTAACAGGACATTTGACTTACCTCTCCCAGTCTGGAAACTCCTGGAGACACTGCCTTGTAAACGTCACCARTCCCGTAGGTTCTACAGGCAAACCAACCCCAAAGGAAAATGTATTAACTGTGGGAGCTTTAGCCCTTAGATTATGTTAACTGGCAAGCTTTGAAAACTACAAACATCWTTCTTGGTAGATTCCAAGAGCTTATATTTCCTCAAGAGTGACTCTGAATGTTCCCCTGACAGCCCATGCTCAAATTGAAGGCAAGTGACATTTACTTCCCTTCCCACTTTGCAGTCTGAGTATTTCAGTTTTCCCAGTTTGAGTATTTTAGTTTTTCCAGATCTAGARAAAACTGTTTCTCAGGTAATTTTCACTTTAACAACACTAAACATTACTAGAAAGACACAGTAGTTGAAGTAAAATGTGGTGCTTTAGAGAAAGAGMTTGTGAACCTTTAAAATCAACAACTGTTCAATGTCAACAGACAATCCAGAGTATTCTACCTATGGATGGATGAAGTAGCAGCTCATATTGCCAAGAAAGTCCAATTATGTCAATAAGGATGCAGTGTTAGCAGATTCCAAATCAAGCAGTTTTTAGCCCTGCCAGGATGCCAGTGAAATTCACTGTATTCCAACTGAGAAAAGATTCCTGCCCTCAAGGGGAAAAAGAGGAGATCTGGCACATTGCAGGAAGGATACAGCATCATCTTTTCTCCTTATTTTACTCAAAATAGTTCAGTTTTGCAACAAAAAGAAAATATCAACCTTTTATTAGGTGAGATAATCGTCATGCAAATTTCAATTAAGACTTAATTCTCTGCTACAGTAAGTCTGCTGTGTTGATTTGTGAAAACATTCAGAACAGCATGTAAAGCACAAACACATCCTTCTAAAAAACTCTTAAATGGTCCCACATTCTTAAATTTAGGTAAAAAAAGGGTTGCTTTCCCTGAAAAAAAGTGCACAGCTTTCAAGTACAGTAATCAAGGGCACTTTCACAAGGGAATTCTGGTATCATTTGCTGTATTTTACAAATCAAGCATTCACCTTTTGAGCACAAAGTCTTCAATCTCCACTGTGTTCTTTTACAGAGAATTCAATCATTATTTACAATAAAAAGAGTTGCAGAATTATTACAGTAATTTATAGAGCTAACTTACTTCAGCCTTACTAATTCCTGGGACAAAACAAGAATAAAAACTCGGGTATTCTAAAGGTATGATAGGAATTTCTAACTTAAGAAAAGAGCATTCAGGAAYCTCATTAAATATAATTTGAAGTTATAACGTTAGGAAATCTAGTATGGCAGTTTCATAATGCACATACCCATCAGGTTTCCTGTGCACAGGGGGTCAGGGACAGCTGCCAAAATTTAGGATTTGGTTTGCACAAAACCATCATTATTCCAGTATTAAAAAAGCCAGTATACCACATCTCTTCTCAGTCCCACATATAGATTGCAAGCTACTTTTTACCTCAGATATTAACTCCTTGCCTGAAGTCTGACAGCTGAAATAGGATATAGCTGCATTTACTTTGTGGTGAATTAAAATAGTAAACTGACGATGGTCTGAACCAAGTAAGGGGCTTCTATATTCAACAGTTTAAACCTGCCTTTCTTTWAAAACAAACCCTTCTGAGAATGTAAGTTAATAGTAAAATGCTGACATTTAAAAAACTCCTTTTAAAAGATTACTATAAGGGTATTGCTGCAGCTCTGATGTATGCTACTGCAGTAAAATCTCTTTCTCCCCAAAAATGCAATATACAAGCTATGACAGTTATCACAAAACCAAAAAATCTGTTTTTGAAAGCCTATGCAGATGTTGAAATTTGTAGTAATAACGGAAGATCTGACTATGCACTAAATTCTCCAAGAACAGGAGATATCTCATGTCTTGCTATCGTTTTTTTATTTGAACTGGGCAAACCTAGAAACAGTTTTGCTTTGGAACAATAAAAAGGAAAAACGTGAAATATCAACACAAGAAGTGGAAAATCCCTCAAAACTGCACACATTATAAATAAAGATTAAAGATGCATTCTGCAGGAAATCTGAAGCTTGACTCAAAATCTTTAAGCCTGTGATTTTAATGACTGTATATGGTGCTAACTCCCTCTACATCCTCACTGTTATGTGGTGAGGCAAATGGTTGCACATATTACAAGCGTTGTGTATATATGTTTATATTTACACATCTACATGATACACACACTTTTTTAATATATATATATATGGGGCTAAATAGATTTCTCTGCATTTTACACGCACCCCATATATACACACATACATATTTATAGATATTTATCAGAAAAAATGAAACAGAATGAGCTCTGGGCAAAGAATTTGCTTGCATGCATCACACATATGGTAAGAAGTGTCACTAATATGAATATCAGTGTATTTCACAAGCTGGCTTTTATTACATACTTCCATCATGGCTGCATAGCCACTTCTAAATTTAATGGGATTAAATTTTTCATGTATCTGCTTTGCAGCTCAAAAAAAGAATAAAGGATATACTTTTTTCTGTGACTCTTCTAAAATAGCAGAAAAGGGTCTTAAGTTTCTCAGGCTTTCTTGGTGACCTCCCTTCAAAYAATCTGAAAAACATGAAATAAAAGCAAACAATTAGACTTCAGGAATATAGTGCATAGCAATTAGTTCTACTATTAATTGCAATTTGATTTTTTGTAACTATTACACAYAAATTTCATTAGCCCTGCATTTAAGTACTGTACTGTAGAAAGAACATTCTAAACAGTCCCTCCATAATTCAAGATTTTAGGAGTAATGAGTTAATACTGACTTGCYATATTTCTGATGAAGATGACAAATGAATGCCTCTCTCACTTGTACCAATTTTCTAATACCAAGGAATGTTAATTACAGTATGAACATTTTGGAAAGCTAGCCGTTTTATTTGTGAAAGATTAAAAGTGTTTAACAGGCCATTAAGTGACCACGGGGTGAAAACATGCATGTTGAGTACTCAAGATCCAAATATCTTACCCCCCTTTCAGCTCAGTGAGTTGCTCAGAATTAATGTTGCTTTCAAGAGCTGCACTGCATCAGCAGCATTTCTAAAGAAAAGAACCTTTCCCCAACAGAAATGGCTCCATCCACTGGGCTGTTACTGCCATTCTAACAGTCATTTTGTAAAAACCCAAAGCATTAAAAAGAAGGATCCTATTTTTAGCCATTAAGTGAATCTGTTCTTTTAAGGTCAGCTGAAATACTTTTACTGYATCATCTATCTTCCAGCAATTTGAACACACATTACTTAATTTCACTCCCAACAGAGTGACAAGGCATTGTTAYTGGCAACACATAATGGAATTTAACTGGAAGGAAGAACAGCAGTGACTTCAGAAATAATGCCCTATGAATAGAAGTTTACTAAAAGATGTCTGATCCACTGAAAGCCCTGAGGATGTAAGATTCCCCCGAATAAACAGTCTAAGTAAAGGAATGACACAACATTATTCATTTGTTCAACACTGAAATGACAATCTGCCTTTAAAACCAGAGTGCTAGGAGGTGAATTGAACTAGTTTCAGCAAGGAAGTGAACTAATTTTTTTCAGTATTTAAAAATTCTTAAAATTATACAGGTTGAAGAGATCCATTACATCCAAAATCTGTATTAAGTCACAGTGGTTCATTTTATTAACCTGGTATTTGAATAGTGAATCAGGAGTTTAAGAAGGTAAACTCCAGACTTTTACAGTTTATTTTAAAATGGGCCTATATGCAGGTTCTACCAAGGTCTTGAGCTAGCCTAGGTAAAAAGCATCCATAAAAGGAGCTAATGTGTGCATCTGTGTGTAGGTGTTGCCTAAATTACCTCCAACCTCTTATTTGGAAGCCTTGTTTGGTATGAAGCCTTTCAATTGGTTAATTCATCTATCAGCTTGACCATGCCTTTACTAATTTTTTTGCCTCTTTACATCAAAGTGACATCTTGCTTATGTTGTAAACTCTCAGGAGAGAGTTCTTCCTGTCACAAAGGCACTGTGTGATTCAGTATAAACAGAAGGCTGGGCAGGAAAGGTGCAGAACTTGAAAAACTATGCCTGAAGTAAGTCAGATCAAGCTAAAACCAGCCAYATTTGTGAATGCAACAGGAAAAGCAAGTAATATCTACATAACGCAAAAATGGCCTGGTCCTACCCTATTAATTTAACTGAGGACATAACATGGCAAAGTTACAAACCTTTTTAACTTTGAACCTTAGTTCTGAAATAATCAGGCAAAATTAAGAAGAAGGTTTTTTTTTTAAAGCAAATATTTTAAAGAATAAAGCTATATGAAGGCATCACTAAGATATTAAATAAAATTCTTCTTTAAGTGCTGAGACACAGATTCTACCAGAAAAAAACACCCAAAAATCTAAGTAGAAACCATATAATTTCCTGCCAGAACCACCTAGAGCCAAAACCCATTAATTTCAATTAAAGAACTCATCCAAATTAAGTGCACTGTAAATCAAAGGCAAAGCACTGCAAGTCTACTTTCAGGTGAAGAAATTGAAATCTTACTGGCACCTGCATATGTAAGCTGTTCTGCTTTGTACAGGATGTTCCCACTGCCATGCAGGAACTTCAATTTATCAGCTACAGGAGCTGAGAAAGCTTTCAGGACTGATCACCAAACACAGATGTATCTTCATCACTCCAGCCCAGCCAAGGGAGTAGCAATGTTAATCGAATAGAACACCTCCACAGAGATACATTTAAGGACTCGAGGACAGAGATTTTAAAACATAAGGAAGTAGATGTGTGAGCTTTGYGTTTATGACATAGTTAAAGTCATTGGGGTTAAATGAAAAATCTTTCCTAGCAAATATTCAGATACCTAATTGCTCTGAAGATAAATCAATACATGAAAACTAAAATAACAAAAACAGTAAGAACTGATATTGGAAAATGTAAAACAAATGTCAGTAAATGCAGTAAAGTTACAAGGCAGTAGTGCACTTTTTTGCATTAGCATTTTCCTAAAGATTTTGCAGCAGAAAAAGAAGTGCAATCAATATTCTTGGTTTTTACAATCTTGATTGCAAACTCAAAACTGTCATATTTGCAACCAACATTTCCACCTTCTAAAGCTGGAGCCAAAAGCTCTAAAGAACCTGTTCCCAAATCCTTCCATTGCTGACACAAGTGGACTTCAAACCTGCAAGGAACTTCATTGGGTGTGTTGCAAATGATGTAACAGAAAAATTATTTAAGAATATTAAGAGCTCCACAAAAGTGACCTCAGTATGCTCAGAGTATTGGGGAGAATTTGAACCAGTTTAAGTAAACAGTTCCAAAATACATTGTTTCTGATTAAGCTAAAATTAAAATACAGTATTCACTTGTAAAATTAAATTTCCAAGGAGGCAAATTGCTCCCCTGATGTYACTTCAAGAACTGGCTCCAGCAGAAGCCATTACAATCACGTGATTTAATCTCCCAGTTAAATAATTTCATAATGATATTTCCATACCCAGGCTGGGCTTCCTTTGAATGCTTCTTTTCAAATAGGATAAYCATGTCCTTACATTGAATTGGGAACCTATTGTAAGACTCAGAAAGGTGTRCATACTGTAACAATAAGCCAAAATTTGCATTATGGAACATACTTCAAAGAATAATTCCCATTCATAAATCCATGGGTACTCTTTGCAGAAGTGTGGATACACAATTTTGATCCCTACAATTAACCATATGTACTTTTTCCTCAACTACCCCCCGGGCACTAAAAAGTACATTTTTCATCACTACCGGAGTTGAAGACACACTTGTATTGTTTCTTACATTTCAGTGTGATCTCTAAAGATAAYGTAACAACTAAATAGGTACAAAACATTTTACTAAAACCTCATCTTCTCCTACAAATAAAAGAAAGACTTACACAGAAGTCMTATGGATAGATGAATTTCACCCAGGAAAGGGATTGAGCAGGGGGAAAAATGGAAGGTTAAGGCAGAAGTAAAAATACTAAAAAAAYATTTCCTTCGACCTCAACAACAGAGCTAATCACTAAACAGTTTTAGTCAAAGGTATTGGATAACAAAACACGTGGAAAAGAGAATAAACCAAAAATCTTGGGTTTYGTATCTTGCTGCATTTCAAGCCTATGCTTACCTGATGTGTATATATATACATGCAGGGGTAGAAACAACATGCTTAAGTATGTTACTGTCAAACCTGTACTGCCCTCCATACAATTTGAGTAAATGGCTGAGAATCCTCAATTGCTGAACAACCTCAATGGGAAACATTGAAATTTCATGCTGATACACAGCACCCTAAAGGAGAAACCAATATAGTGCTGAATGGTCCAGTAACCTCATCATTTAGGACTGCATTAGCTGCACTGGGGAGCACGTAAGAGGCATCTCTTTCATCTGCCTCCTGCAATTTCCAACCTCTTGGAAAATTAAAGGAAAAGTGGAGTTCCAGGAACAAAAGAGAAATATAAAACTCTTTCAAAACCAGTATCATACTTCAAAACCAGTAATGAAGTATTTTTTGAGTTTTGACTTCCAATACTAAGCATAGCTTATCAAAACACTGTTTCAAAAGGATTCTGTCACGGTATGATTTGACATTTTTTAGTCAATTGTGCTCAAGGCAACCTTAGTCACTTCCACATTAAGGACTGCCTACAGATATCARTGTATCTAAGGTTAAGGAAAGCTGTATGCATTAATGTGCACAGAGCTAGAGAAGATGTAAGATATGGAATTTTGCCATGTAAGATTTAGAATGTGTTTATAATTATATGTGCTTATCACACAATTGCATGGGACAGAGAACAATTTCATTCTCTAATCATATGGAAGCAAACCTGCTAACCATATAGGTATAATTGGAATTACATAATTACCCATATTCTTTCCCTCAAGTATTTTCTGAGAAAACTGTTTTGGTTGRTTTTTAATTGGGTGGGGTTCCCCCCATACAGTAACATATATCTCCCTTTTAAAATGGGAGTTTTAAATCACTAAAGCCTCACTTTAGTGAAAAAGATAGGAGATAGGAACAGTCAAGGACTTTTCATGAAGAATGGAGCTGCAACAAGTGTTTCATTACTATAATTTATGCTTYCCAAGGGAAACAAACTACACAATGTTTAATCCTGCTTACATAGCTGTATTYTGTGAACAGCAATATCCCAGACCCACTCGGGTCTCCAAAATACCCCAGGGTGTGTACAAGCCAATCCAAAAGACTGCAGGATGAAGACATTTTTATGCCATTCATTAAATAAAAAGCATTTTTAAGCAGTGTTTATTTCATCTTTATCTCATCCTTTCTAATTTTTTTGTACGTTTTATACTGTAATATATTACCAAAGTAGCCCATGTGTGTAATTCATAAGTAAATAAATCTGAATACATTGAGGSTGTGATCAAAAAAGTATGGAGACCACTGCCCTAGATAYCTTAAAATACTTAAACATCAATTACACAGTGCAAGATGAAGAAACCATAGCACGGGGCATTCTTACATCCAACTTAAAATATAAACCTGGATTAGAAAATCCCGCAGTCATGGAAAGTAATTGAAGGGAGAATTAGAAGGAAAACTATTCAGAATATCRCRACTTCATTTAATGAAATTTAGACATAATGGAAATCARAAGCAGAATAATCCAAATGAGAAATTCTTTCCTGAGAGATGAAAAGCAGGCAAATGGACCATCCCTCTGACAAAACAAAAGGAAATGCCACTGTCCACATCTCGCACCTTCCTAAAGAAAAAAGAAAAGAGCACAACCTTACAGAAGTCAGGTACAGAACCTCAGTTCTGTGTTTCTGGTTCTTAGTGTGTGCCTCATCCACTTAACATGAATTCTACCTTTCTGTATTAAAACTGCCTTCCTTCTCTCTGCTTATAAAGGATGCAATCCAAATTAAATTTAATTTCTAATTTCCTTCATATCAAGGAGGAGAAAAAAAATCATTCAATATTTCAACATCATGGACAATTTCTTATTTACTGTGATGTGTCATAGGCACAAGCTGTCATTATCTGAGAAGTTATTTAAGAACACTGCACTATTCAACAACCTTATACTGAATTAAAATTTGATATCTAGATTAGATGATGACTTTTAAGATGTGTGCAAACAAAAAAATTGASCAATGTAATTTTGTTGAGAAATCTAGATGCAAAAAACTATCTTTCATCTCAGACACTCCATATACTCACATCTCTCTTCTCTGTGTTTTTCATTTTGTAGTTCTGCTTATTGTGGCAAGTAACTTGGAGCATTATAAATTTGTTTTAACAAAAGGTTTTCATGATTTATGAGTCTTAAAATACATCAAGTTGATATCTGACCTTGATGAAATGATAAGATGTTAATTCCCAGTACTCAACAGCAGGGAATAACATGGTAAAATGTTTTACCCTGGGGATCTAAAACAAAGGAYAACCAACAGCATGGTACAACTAAGTTCTGGACTACATCACTATATTTGCTAAGCTAAAAAAAAAACAGATTCAGTATTGTTTTAATCACTACAGCAAAGTAATTATGCCAGATTCATAAAAAYAATGTGCTTTTGAAGTTGTCTATTTAAAGAGTATTTCAACATCTACCAAACACAAATGTTGTTTTAATTTTTTTACAGAAAATTATACTCTACTTAAAGTGATTTAAGGCTAATCATATGCCCAAAGTAGGCATAACAGAATGAATTTTSTAGGATCACTGTTCTTTAACACAGAAAATCTAGAACCACTAATACATCTCAGTCCAAACCAAGCTCTCTCAAAGTCATTAGATAATTTATTCCCCAGAGAATATTCATTAGTGTTGTGAAATTGATGTTGTTTATGGAGAGTTAATTGCATTACTGGTAAATTAGATTTCAATTCTCCTGCATAAATGTACCATACAGTTYCCCATTTCCTTTCATACATTATATATTCCATAAAAGAAATATATCTTAACTAGTGTGTTTTTCTCCTCATTTCCAATCACTTGAAATTACTTTAAAGGTTTGTTTGATAAAGATGAAGAAATTCAGTCCCAGTGGAATACTGACCAGAGCAYCCACTAATATATGTGCCAGAAGATCCACCAGGGGCTTATGTCATTGGACTTACAGCCTTCAGTTATGAATTCAAGCCCAGTGGCTTTGATGGGACCTAWCATATCTCCAGTTTAACTACAGAGTTTTTGAACCTGAAAATGCAAGAATTCTTCTAACTTGACACAACAGCTAAAACAGATCTATAAAAAGTCAAAGGCACAGCAGAAGCAAAGCAGGTCCTTGACAAACCTCTGCCCTTTCCAGAATACTGACTCAAGATTGCAGACATTTTTCCTTACATTTTCCTTTCACATATAACCAAACTCCACAGTTTACTAAATGACCAAATTCTATAGTGTCTATAGTGTAATTATGACTATCACCACAGCCAACTATTTTAAACTCTGCAACCAACATCATAAATGTAGAGTCAATACAATTCAGGCTCTACATTCAACCAGAATGCAACTTCCAAGAAAAATTCATCAATAAGATAAATAAAATGGCCAATTCAATGATTTCTTTCTTTTGTGATGGGATATTTTTTCCATAAAGCTGTCCAATCCATTATCATATTGACTATAGCACTGTTTTTAAAAAGAAAAATTGAACACTCTAAATTTAGCTTGATATTTTGAACAGAAGCAATATACTATGCTATGCARCATGATCTAATGTTTGGCCACTGCATGGATGGCATTCTATCTACCAGAATTCATAAATATTAAAGCTCTTAAACTACAAATCCCATTTTATCAACTATATTTTAAATGAATGACATTATTAATGACTTAAGACTCATAATAGGCTTATCCTTGCCAAGCAAAATAAAAGGAAGAATTCAATTAAATTACTGAGTATTTAATTATACACAGGTGACTTTTAGTCYGTAGCAAGATGAGAAACCAAAATGGACAGTCACTGTCACAACACACCATTAAAYCAAGTGCTTCAGTGTCAAAAAAGGAATGGCCACTTTTATTCTCCTCTCATTTGGCAAGACTAACAGGCAGAAGAGGATAGGTAAGGAATAGATGATGCATGTTAATACTAACACATCCAAYAGCCTTCCTCCCAATCAGCTSCATGTGTCTATGAGTAAATTTTAAMCTATATTGCAGTGACTGTCTTGTTTTGTCAAAGAGATTTGTACCTTGGRGGAGTAGGGGTGGAACTTAGAGTATGGTAGTTAATACCACATGAAAATCTAAAAGAGGGAGAAGACTGGGARGAAAGAGGGAATATAACAGCATTTATGTGAAAAAAACCTAAGTATTTTATAGCATATAAAAAGATACTAATGYTTAAATCTGCATAAAGTGAACTGATAAAAGACTGCTGTGTCTTCTGCACAAGAACACTTACACAGTTGTTTTTCTAACTTGGAAGTCACAAATTTCAGATTGTGAGGGGGGTGTGGGAGACTTCTGGGTGACTATAGAGAGGRCATGGATAAAGGAATCAAGGAACACCACCTTTGCTAATGAAAWAGCCATCCATGCACTCAGTAATTTGGCTTTGTTAGGGAACAACTGCAGATTATTTTTTGATATTTAAAGAACAAAGTCATTTATTCACAGTCATCTAGCAGATGAATTATGCTGARGAAAGAACTTAGTCTGAAAAAAGCTACAGACCATAATACTGTAGGGACAAAAGGTTGCTCCATGGACAATCTGTTATGCTCATCCCTAAGCAGACAGAGCAGAGCAGCAGCCTCCAAAGCCTTTATATCAAAACACTGTTATAAACAGGGGAAAAAAAAAAAACCCTAATATTTTAACTTCAGTCATTGCTTACTGCTTTTTGAGTATATCCAGCTTCCCAAAAAGCTTTTTTTTTAAAAAGCTGAAAATACTGCAGGGAATCAAACCTTGTCATCTTTACAAGTCTGAAACAATAGCTGAAAACATGACAGTTTATTCTGTCCTTCCTACTCAAGAAGTAACTTTGCAGGGCAGGAAAATACCAGATTGACAGGAAGAAAAAAGACATAAGACACTATCTATCCTCCTTCTCCTCCCTCATTTGAGATTTTAACCAAGTTATATACAGTAGCAGAAAACTGTCCAGCCTTGTAGCACCCTCTCCACAACTCCTCAATTTGCTTTTGTTTTCATCCTACCAGTACCACTCTCACCGACAAATTCCCTCAAATTTTATCCACTTCCTGCCACACCTTGTGTTCTACTTCACTATTCTGCCTATTACCAAATTCTAAATACCAGAGGTGTAGGGGGGGTGTGGATATGGCACAACAAATGGTTAGGTAAAAAAAGGACTGAAAAAGGACACTGTACTTATCGAATAAATGCATAAATTGGCAAACACTGAGGAAGAGCCACTCTTAATCCTCAATAACCAGAGGACATTAGCTTTTTTTTTTTTTTGGCAATACTGTTCTTGCACAAAAAAAAAATTAGTTTCTACCCCATGTGACTAGAAGCTGAGTGTTGCCTCATTCATAATGCRGAAGGAAGGCCTGAAGGTTGTCTGCTCTATTGCCCATCTAAATAACATTGTTGGAACTTACTATGATAGCACCAGGAARCCCAGTCAGAAAACAATGTTGGTCTTAATACTTTATAATGGTCATTCTTTGAGTCTATGGCAGGAAAATATTTACCTAATCATTTGCCAAGGCTTTTTTATTTAGAAGTAGTTTTCAACAGTGTGYCCTGAGTCAACCACAAGTAGTGCAATGCACTATTGTGACCTTACATTGCTCTGCATGTTCGTAGAGGAGAATATTAATTTCCTCCAGTTATTTAACAGTGTTTTATTCTGTAGTTGGTAAATTATCCAACTTGCAAAATTTAACTGCTTGGTTTATAAAATGTTTAAGTTACAACAAAACCCAGTAGCTTAAAGTCCTTTAAAAATACCACAAAATACAACTGGAAGTATAGTCAAACAGAACTCCTTCCAGACCTTTCTCTGTCCAGTTTCACTACTCTGAACATCAGTATTTTGTAATGCATCAATGGTACTTTTCATTTATTTGTTCTGAGGAACTACTGGTACAAAAATACACTGAATTGTATGGCATAATAATGCCCACCCACACTTCTCTTCCGTACCCACTGCACTCTTGGGATAAACACCAAGACAGTGACCCTCRTCCCTCTTCTGAAATACACAATATGGATAAACATGTGATAGCCCTCAAAGGCAGCAGCCACCAGAACCATTATTAGTAAATTAGGATGCCTAGCAATTTATTCTGGGACATTCTAGTCTAAAAGAAGCCCTTACAAACACGCATCCAAGTATGCTGCATCACAGGCAGCACTGGTTTTGTATTTCATCACAGCTATCAGAGCACATACACTACATCAGCTAACAGYGAGGAATAAGAAAAACCTCTAGATCAATAATCTACCCGAGCTCCAGCCTAATAAACTTCAGGTTGATCTACACAGACTTGTATGAAAGTGCCAAGGAACAATGAACTCGTATTTCTAATCTACAAGTCCACGTGAAACACAATATTCTGYAGCAGAAAATGTCTCCATCTAATTCCCTCATTTAAAACTGAAATAAGCATATTTAATTAGAAAAAAATGTGAAGAAAAATTTCTAATYAAATCTGTTTGTAAGTTAGCATTAAGAAAAAAAGAATAAATTTTTGCTTAGACATCAGAGTACCCTTAAGTAAATTCTGATTGTGGCCTTCTTAAGCCAACTTGTAGCAAAAAGAAAAGGTTMATTTGAACAGGCAGCTCTACAACTGCCTTAAAATGATGGCATGGATGCTGAAGAATGAAGTCCTATTGATCTGACTTAATGTGCAGATCACCACTGCTGACACAGGAGACAACAGAAACGTGGCTGGGGAAGCACAACCTTTAATTTAAATACACACAGAACACTTGAAGCACAGCTAAAATATACCATTCACAGACGATTGGCTTATGAGGAGGTARGGAATAGAATCAATCTAATTATGCCAGAGCAAGAGTGTGTCTGTGCATGCTCATGCACGAAAAAGAGTTTTGAATATTAATCATATCTTCTTGTGCACAAGATCCCTTCTTACATAGATGCACAGTTTTCTAATCCCTTGGAAGTAGTAAGAAAAAAAAGACAAAAAGCAAACTAGTAAAATTAGTGACAGGAAAATGAAACAAACGAGTTTCTCCCTAAATGATAACAACATTATTTTCATGGCAGGATTATCAGGTTCATTTACTGCCAAGTGCCATACCTGTTGAAGTTAATGTCTGGATAACTAGAATACTCAGATTTCATCTTCGCATTGCGACGTGGAAAAGTACAGAAGAAAGCATTGGCCAGAAAACTGGAGATCTGCTCCTGTGACATTGTGATGGAGTGATTCATCTTTTGTTTCAGCAGAGGTATTGGCTACCAACAAAAGAAGTGAGGGGGAGGAAGGGGCAGGGGAGAAAAGAGGGAAAGAGAGAAGAATAATTAGCTTACCCTTTTTGAAAGAAAAAACAGAAGCACAAAATTACATTGGTTATATTAAAGCAAGAGTAATTTAGGCCATTGGTAAAGCCTTTAATCAGCAGCACTGTTAAAGTCAAGAACAGTTTATTCAAGACAATTCAGAAAGGGCTTGCCTGGCAAACTGCAGATTTCTAATCAATAATAAAAAGAAAGATCAGGAAAACACAACTTATCAAACAAAACCATTGGGAATGGAGAGAGGAAAAAACAGATGGGATGTTGCAAATCCTGGGCAAYGTTAAAAACTGAAATAAAA
Source organism: Malurus melanocephalus (assembly GCF_030028575.1). Taxonomy (NCBI): domain Eukaryota; kingdom Metazoa; phylum Chordata; class Aves; order Passeriformes; family Maluridae; genus Malurus; species Malurus melanocephalus. Next base: position 732,353 of record NW_026623378.1, read on the forward strand.
ATCCACTTCCAATAGCCATATAGTTAGGAACTCTTAYAGAATGCTTTCAGCTACAATAACCATGCTTTAAATTTTACAAAGAAACAAGGGAGTCGTGCCACAGATCACAACTCTATGACTTGCTTTGAATTTTTTTTCAATCCTACTTGAAGAAATAACACTGATGGTATTTGTAGAAAGTGTATAATTATCCATTCTTGCTAGCTGTTTGCTTACCTGGGTGCAGATACTGGGGAGGCAGAGTGCCAGCTTGACCATATCAGGAAGAATGGACTGGAACAGATGTTGAGCCTCTGCATCTTCAAGAACCTGGTAAAGACAAATAAGAAAAAAAAAAGCAGATTACCTCAGAAATAATGATTGAATGAGAAGTTTGTGAAAATAGGAGCCATGCAAAAGAAATAAGAAAAATGTATGTAGGTCCCCTTATCTTCATCCCCAATCTGTAACATTTCCCCAGCAGTGCCTCATTGAATTTTAAACCTTGCAAAAATCCACTGACTGAAATACAGAAACAACGCTCAAAAGTTGCAGTTGAGAAAATGTCACCAAATGCCCTTTAAAGGAAGCTTGAATAAGTTATAATTTGACTCTTTCCAAGGCAATGAACCAAATTCTCATATGAAAAATCACTACCTAAGCACAGAAGTAGTGGAACGATTTACTTGAATTTCACATTCAGGTCATAGTCCAAGACAAGTACCTGTGACATCCTCCTATAAAGGACAGATAAAAAGCACTCCTGGCTCAGATCAGTGGGCCTCTGCAGCACCAACAGGAAATCCCATGCAAGAGGATGCAATCCTGGGAATTTTCTTTCTGTCCATCCCCACCATGTTCCCTCAAGAATTAAGAGACTGGATCACATAATAGAGTGCAGCCTGCCTGGTCCCACACGCTGAAGTTGCAATCTTTTCAGTCTCTTCCTGTAGGACAGCTGATACTTTGACTATTTCAGCTGCTTCTCCCTCTGTTCTAACATTCTTTCTGAGAAGGGGCAACCAGAATTAACAATGCTGAAAACAAATGGGCACACCAATGTTTTGCAARGCTTCTCAAAGCTTTTATACCCAGGAACAAGTCACATCAAACCCTTCTTGTCCTGTTCTCAGTTCCCCCTCGACACTGGCCCAGTGCTGACATGTTTGGCTGCCAAAGCCTGTCAAGCCAATACATYCAGAGCAAGTCCAGGACCTCACTTCGAGTTTAAACTGCYAGTTCTGAACTCAACATCCCTCACYCAGGGTTTAGATGAATCCACCCACACACCTATTCATGTACCACACAACTATTTTTCAAAGATGCAAAGGTTCTTTATGGCGGGCAATGCTCTTCTAAAAAAAGTTAGGATAGGAGGTTATRAAAAGAAATGTAACATAAAGTGGTGCAGTTGCACTACGTGGAGCAGAACAAAAGCCTCAAAACTCTCWTTCTGCTGAATGAACAGGCTAAAGTGAGATGAAGAGAAAAGCACATTCTTCACCTTCCTATGCTGTGGAAGTTTTTCCCGTTATCTGCAGATACAGGCATCAGATGTGACTGGCTGTCAGATTTGCATGCTGCACTCAARGCAAAAAGCAGAGAGAAAAGAACACACAGCTTGCACTACAGCTGGGAACAGAAGACAAAGGTCACAGCTCAGTTGTCTGCCTCCCTCCTTCCCCTGCATCCAGGGAATGTGCATTTGAGACCACTACCTTCTACCGATTTCTACATTAAAATCCTCAGAATTCTGAAATGGTAGCTTTAAAACTATAGAATATTATTTTTCAAGTAACACTTAGAAAATTGATTTGCTACCAAGTGGGCATACCATAGCAGCAGACAGAATGGATGAAACAGCATGAAGGTATTACCAACTTTAGTCTCTGCAACACTTAAGACTAATGTAAAATCACAGGAAGAGATCYTCTTAGTCATATTATCAGGGCTTTGTAATTCACCTTTCAATGGAAAGTTTCAYACAGACTTCAAAATCTGAAAGACACTAGCAATACTCTTGAGAAGAGGAAAAATATGGTGCCTCTGAATCAGGACACACTTCCTCATACACTGAAAATATTGTTTGAAGGYTAACAACTTCTGTTCTTCCAAGATTATTAAAATAACTATAGAAATATTTTGGCTCTGTTCTCTCTTACTCCAAGTAATATAAAGGGATAAAGGGGACCAATACAACAACCCCAGCACCTACATAGTTACTTTCTATGCATTATGTATTGCTGCTTGTGGAGGCATAAAAATTAAGGTTTGATTTAAAATTTTAAAATGAAACAAAAATTTACAAAGAACAGCAAGCCCAGGAAAGATGAAAATCATTTGATAGGAGGAATCCAAGTAATATACAAATTAYTTCTGAAAGTAAATTTATTGTTAAGATAGGAAATGTCCAAGATGCATCTGTCTCTCCTGTTGCTGGTTGCACCTACATACTTACACAGTGTAAGTCAAACACTGAAAATTATGACCTAACCCTTAATAATATCTGTTCTAGCAGGAAACTTTGCTCTGTTCTTAGGCACAATGCTTTTTAGTGCCATAAAGCAACAAAATGAGCATTTAAAAGTCTGGAATTTCAGATCTCAACGCATAAAATGAATACGTAAGTCATAGCTATTCAAAAACTGACATTTAACCTCAGATGTCTACCAGGCTGTCAGATTCCGATACTCTCTTCCCTTCGGGTAACACTTCCTCTCTTTTAAAGTTGACATATAAATAGTGGCTGCCATGCTTTGCTGACTGCCACAGACTATACAGTATTACTTATCTGGTGACACATTATGGCACCGGACTTTGTCATAGCTGTCAAGACTTCAACCTTTTCTTTATGCTTCTTTGAAAACAAATCATAATAGTATGAGACAATTTCTTCCCAAAACAGGCAGGCCAGCAATTGCACAGCTCAGCTCTGAAGCAAAAAACTTAGACTATAAAGGTCACTTCTTCAACTCTGAAATCCTACTTTTGCTTCTTCTTACCTTCCWAATGATACACCAGAGTATGCTTTCTTTTCTATAGTATTTCTATGCATGATTTTTACTAATGAAAAACCTCAAAATTTAGAGCCGCTACTGCACAGTGTTCTCATTAGCTTATTATTCTTACACGTACATGAAGTGAATTTTTTTTTAAAGTTTTGGGTGCCATGAGGACCCCACAACTTCAAAAATATSATCACTGTGAGTTCTCAGACCTTGYCAAGAAACTCATGACTCAGCACTGTTCTCTGTGAAATGGCCAGACATGTAACCAAAGCTTACCCCATCTGCTTACAGACTTCCTGTAGAGGTAACATTCTTGGAGGTTTCTATGAAAAAGAGCACCTGCAAATCCCTGGCCTTCACAGCCTCTTTTGACCACTAAGCCAGCACACCATCACAGGTGCAGCTTTGTAGACCCACCACTGTCACTGCATATTCTCAGCTATGCTGAGTGTAACACAGAGCCTGGTGTTATCTGTGACAGTCTTTTCAGGCTTTGAAAGCAGCAAAAAAAGAACACTCAATCACAGAAAATAAAAGGACTCCAGGACGGGGAGTGCTGACTACACAGCTACATCTGGCAGACATCCCACGATGCAAATGCCAACCTGGAGAACCTAGCATCAGAAAAGAACAGCTGGGCACAGAACTGAAGGGAGATTTATTTAGAAGGAAACTCTCTTCAGGAAGCAGTGACTTGCACTGATGTAAAATCCAGCGTATTTACAGTCACATTACACATTCTACATATTTGATGCTGCTGCAAGAGGGATGTGTCACTCTATCCACTCAAACACGCACACACAACCACCACATTTCATCAGTTTCCATGTTCATCTGACAATTTCCTGAGATCCTTCATCTTGCTGATTCTACAGGAAAATAACCTGGGTGTGGGGGTAGCCTTCCTATRCAGTAATAAGTCGAAGCAGCCTACCAAAAAGTCATGCATTATTAAATGTGTGCAGAGTGGGTGGTGAGTGAGAAAGAACCAGTCATGACCCTTGCCAATGGGCTACAAAGGCAGGTATCAGTTCCAACTTTTCTCACTGAAAAACCAGGAATGTTCTAGTCAGAACAAAGTTGTTAAAGCAAGCACCTCTTGGAAGTCAATGCACTAGTACAGTGAATTCAATGTGCTTTTAATTGTGTTCAACCYTTTCAAGGCTACMACTCTGCAAACATTAAGAGAAAGARCAAACATCTTTTTAAAAGAAAAAACATTTGTTCCATAACATAAGGAATTCTAAATTATGAAATGATTGTCAACAAGTTTTCATAAAGGAAAATACTATAAATACCAAAGCAATTTATGTTTTAAACAATTGATCAGTTTTTCTCCTTTCCTTATTATGCATWATTGTCCTTCACAGCTTCCTTCAGTATTTTAAATAAAAACACAAATACACTGTTGACTTTATTCAGTGCTCCAATCATGCAAAATATGTAGGAATTAAATACAGCAAGGGTTATATCCTGAGGGGAAAGTATATGGAGTCAGAGTTGCGAAGCATGACTTGCCTTTTACCAAAGAAATAATTCGGCAATTCCATCACTATTTTCATTGGAGTGACTGATTAAATGAACAGGACTTAGGGCTCCAATTGCTAAGATGCAAATGGCTCAGTGAGCCATAGCAGAGGTATGAGCTCTTGGCCAAACCTGCATTGCAATTTAGCAAAATGAACATTTATCCTGCAGYAAAGAGGCCTGACTAAACACGGCTGCAAGTAATGGCCTCTTGTCACTATAAACCAGTCCTCCAAAACGCAGCAGACAAATATGCCTGACAGGCCTAATAAGAAGGATCTGAGGTAGAATGGGGTGATAGTGATGGTAGAGAGTTTAAATCTAAATCTGACAGCTCATCAAARCAAACAAACTGCACATAGGGTACACAGATTTGGACAGCTCCATCTATCACGTGGGAAGGTACAGCCATCATGCCAACAGGCAGCCAGCATGCTAAGACAGCAATGGCTTAATGCTTCCAATTTGTTTGCTTTYATATCCCCATATTAACTTTTGTGGCAGAACAAGGACCAACTGAATYATGTTCTTAAGGATGAAGAGGAACACCAGAGTGCTTCCTTCAGACTATGTGTCTCTTATTTCCTACTTCTTCAAAGCTGCCAACACCCTCCATGGAGGTATCTTAAAATGTGTGGTTGTGGTGCTTAGGGACATGGTTTAGTGGTGGACTTGGCAGTGCTGGGCTAATGGTTGGATTCTGTGAACCCAAGGGCCCATTCCAACTTAAATGGTTCTGTAAGTTTGAGACACTTWAACACCTGACTGTGCTCAAACAATCACATGTGGCTGCTCCTTTACTGCACTGAGCAATGCTTTCATTTTCTCTTCCTTCCACAACAGCCTGTACTTATTTACTTGTTCTCCTGTCTCATCCAGAAACCACATGCTTTTTGCTTACTGTTTAACACTTAAACATGGTAAAGTCTAAATCCATGACTAGAACTCCCCAGTCCTAATAAAACAACAAAGTCACTGTTTATGACATTGAAGTCTTTTACTTGAAAGCAACCAATCTCAGACTGGCAATCTGTACTCTCTTTCTTCCTCTAATCTTTGTCATAAGTGCCTTCAAACACTGCAGAATCCCAAAAACAGACTTTCTCAGGTTTGGAATAGCTGGGGGAAAAAGCCACACAAACAATGAAAASGCCCATACAAGTTCTTATTGGGTGACTCTAAAACCTAATCTATTTAAATTACACCCCAAAACAAGCTTCACTAAGTGTGCTCTCTACAAAGTCTTTTCTTCTGAACAGGGAGGAGATCAACTCTACTTAAGGACATTGTGTCACAATTATCAGCATACTCATGCCTAGATAGAGGCACCAGGCTGCAGCCCAGGAACTCATATGCCTCTGTAAAATGGACTCTTCATCGTAATGTCCAATACTGTACATATTAACAAGACTGAAGCAGAGAAAAATACAGGGCGGGTGGTGTATTTTAGTTCCCATTTTATTAAGTCAATGAACTTCCAAAACTGMAGGAAAGAATACTCTCATCTGCCTCCTCCAGCTCCCTTACAAAACTAATTCAGTAGGAAACACACTTAGCTGTCAAATGCATCCCATTTACTGAGCACTTGTCTGATTAGAAACAAAAGGAAGGACAAAGTAATCTTTGGAGGAAAGAAGAAAGAAACCGTAACACTGGATTATGCAGAGAAGAATCTTATTTGAGARCAAGAATGCTTCTGACATTTATCAAAACCACAAACTGACACTTCAAAAGGAAAAAAGAAGACAGCTTACAAGGCAGAGGTGATTTGGTTTTGTTTAATTTTTTTTTCCCCCCAAAGGCTCATTCATGTCTTCTGCCAATCCAACCCTGGAATAATCTCTCAGGTGTATCATCCTTAACAACTGCTGCTTTGTTCTCAAAGCTTTTAAACACTCTAAATAAAATCTGAGAGAAGAATATGTGTTTATTTTTCAATCTCCTCTTAATGGTTTAAGAAACCCAGTTTATACGTCCAAGAAACTGGAAATCAGAAACTGGAACTTCAGCCATTTTCACTACCCTTCAGGCCACCAGTAGCTCCCACCTGCATGCTCTAGGAGCACAATTCTATCATGGGTAGAAGCATCACAACCATTTCCAAAGCAGTGGCAGAGTTCTGGGATGAAAAGTYAAATCCTACTTTCTAGCTATTTTCAAGTTTTTCTTGGGAAGAAGAGCAGTGGAGAGGACAATGACCTTATCTCTACAGCAGAGCTGTAACAGGAGRGAAAAATAAAATACCTTTCACCTGCCTGATACAAGTTATGAGTGAAAGTGATCTGTTTCTAGACTTTTTCAAAACTTTTATGTCTCTGAATACAATAATAGGGAAAAACATTTACTACTGCTATGATATTAAAAAYATTTTTAAAAAMCATAGTGTAGAAGCATTTGAAAGCYATCWSATTCTAAACACATTTTGCAACCACTTTTGAAACCTTGACACAAAAGGCTTCATAAGACAACACAGCTGTTACCCTTATGAAAACTGTATTTTCTTTAACATGTCAGGAAAACACAAAAAATAAAAAGAAAACAAACACAACAACAAACCAAAATAAACCCAAAAAACTCCAACAACAAAAAAAAAAGAAAAATCAACACAATACCACTGCAGATTTTAACAAATCTATAGCCTATTCTTTTGCTTTACTGTCAGTTTTACACAGACTCAAAATGACCAATAAAGAAATATATCCAGAAATTACTATTCTATTGGCCAAATTAAGGAGCCTCAGACCATCTTGAGGGTACATACCTTGCCACCTTTGTAAACCTGCTCTTTAAAGAGTGCATGGCAGCAGTAACAAACCCACATAGGAAGCAATATAAGCAAATCCAATTTTTCAGATGAAAAGGAAGGAGAAAAAAAATCAGGAATATAGTTACAATACACTTCATTTATACTTCATAGTCATCCTAACAATGGCAGTGCCTCTTCATCACTTCCCTACATGTATGCAGGGAGCATTTCTCTTGAAAGCTTTGTGGGGCTTTTTTATTCTAACTGCCCAATACATTATARATAAAACTAAAAAAAATCCAAAAGCACAAAGCAGCTAAGGAAAGCACCCCCTCCAACCAAAAGAAGCTTCTCTTAGTCATTTGGGATACATAGGTGAGCACCGATAAATGATGACTTACACATAATCCAATGGAAGTAAAGAAACCTATGCAGCAGTCCTCTGACCCCAAAACAAAACAAAGCAAATCTCAGAAGGCAGCCTTTAAACCCAGAACTTTTACATTTACTAGGGTTTATTTCTTCTCTTTTTCAAACAGGAATATTCTCAATACAGTGAAAAACTATGAAAGAGATGTTCAGAATGTGTCTTTACATAGATCTTTATTGAAACATTAAGTACCCACAAGCACTTGGGTGCTTGTACAATATAATTATATCTCTGCACCTGCTATGTGCAGATATCCCTTCCCTGGTAATTCCAACTCAACAATCATTGCGACAGTGCTTACAAAACACCACTTAAAAATACTCATCTATTCTGCCAAGAAAGTACAAAAACTAAGAATAAGCCTGTAATTCAATGCTCTTTCTCCTCTACAATGCTTAGTGTCTAATGTTTTGAATGTGTACAAGATGCATATTCCCCCCACCACAGAAAAGCTCACCTTTTGTTCAATATGAGAATAAATTCCTTTCTGCTGCTGTGAAAAGAAAACCCTTCATGGCACACTCAAAAGACCTTTTCAGTTTAGATTTTAAAAAAGGTAATCTGATGTAATGAAAATTGCTTGAAAACATCTGGACTGAAGCAAAATCCAACAAGGAGCAATGGATAGGCTATTTTCAGCCTTGGGACATTCTGTTTCTTGCTTAAAAGCCTACATTTGTAGGGCTGACATCTCTATACAATGCTCCCTTCTGTAAGTACTGTCCAGACAATTATAAAAATGATTTATCAAAAACCCAGTCACCAGAACAATTTGGTACTTCAAAATTCCTTCTATTCCAGTATCACTGATTACAGCAATCACTTTTTCAAGCAGGTCATTCAAACAACAAAACATACAGGAAAGACTGACATGGCTCATAAGACCCATGAGGAGACAGGAGTGGGGTGAAGCCTTACCAGACCATAAAGATTTCCTAAGGCATGCATACAGTTAACTGTAGCAGTGTTTTGTCTTTTGTCTTTTTCAAACAAATGAAAATCTAGAGCTCAACCGTAATCCAACTAGACTATACTGAATTTGCATCATCTTCAGATGTTGCATTTATAGTCTTTTTTTTTGATGAAAGCTTGAAATAATGGTTTAAAAAAGGAAGTATAATTTTCAAAATTGCACAAGTAATTTGAAAAATTTCTCAAGTTAATTTTGAGGTTATTAAAGATAAGACTACACACCCACAAACACTGTGTGGTTCTGTGGCTATTTCAATTCTGCAACTGAAACAGCGTATTTCATTGACAAAGACAGTTCTTAATCTTATTCAGTTATCTCAAAATGCAACCGATTCTTCTCAGAGAGGAAGCAGACACACTGCCAATATTTGCACATCTGATTGTTTTGCTCAGTTCTCTATAATTTAGTATGCTCTATCTTAACTCAATTACTTGTATCTGACATTCTCTGAAAAATAACAAGTTCAGGCAAAAAGTGGAGTATACTAGGTAGGAGCCTACATTTAAATTAGAAACAACAGTTTGGCTAAAAAATGCACAAAGCACATTCTGTAGATATTATCCCAGGTTCCACAGGTTTGCACCACAATTCAGCAATTCAGTAACACACATGTGCTAGGTGCTTCAGTGAAATACATTAGAGTTCTTCTATTTATTTTAATTATTCTTAAGTGCAAAGCATTGACTAACAGAAACAAGACTCATTGTAACAAGCACCATCACTCCTCAATTTCAGAATRTTCTCTTATATTCTGGAATCTGCACAAAACACCTGCAGCAGAAAAAGTGGTATTTTAGAAAATATGTGTGCACATACCCATATAAATATTCCTAAGCCAAAATTACCATGATAAGGATTTGTGAAAACAAAAACCAGTATCTAGTACAAGAGTTAACTTCAATTTTGCAAGAAAACCAGACTTTTGGAAGACCACAACATATAGAACATGGATTTGTGGTATTTGTGGAAAATAGAAAAGGTTGTATTTATAAATTAATTTCTTTACATATTTATCTTATTACTCAGTTTATGTATTTTTAGATTACATTTAAGGAAAATTTTAAAAAGGCATTAAGTGAAGTTCTAAAAACTTACAAATAGAGACTTGAATGTAAAAGCAGATGGTAACAGTCTCATATCCCTGCTACTCTGGATTTCTAAAAGGATCCAGCATCTAGCAGCACCCTTCATGTAGTTTTTGTGGAAARAAGTGAGAAATGGAACTCCTTTTCTAATCTTGTCTCWAAATTAATTACAACTGTAATTCTGWGACAACTGTTTTTAAAGAGTGAAGAAAAATAGCAGTATATTTRAAAATAAAAATAGCAATTGTATTGTCTGACAAGTGATTTTGTTTTCTTGCTACAAAACTTTTCATCAGATTTTAGGATAAACTGAGATTTGTGACACAAAAAATACTCCAACTGCTAACAAATAAGTTTTGAGGCTAAAACCAGTGAACTCACGCTTGACTGGAAAAGGAGAAAGAGGAGCACAGAAAAGTGGTCTGCTACATTCTTCCCTCATGCTGAAGGTTCTTCTCTGTAATTAACCATAAGAAAGGGAAGAGGCTGGTCTTTTTAGACATTATTAYMATTTTTCTTTCAATCTCATAGAAAAATACAAAGGTAAAAGTTATACAGCTTATTTCATAATATAAAAGGATTTCCTGAATGCTGAATTTACATGGAAATCAACAGCAAATATGCAATTACAGGCCTTTAAATAGACTGAATGGCTTCAAATAGCTTTCCCAAAAGACAAAGAGACCGCAAAGCATCCATACATAGGCACTGCAGACACATATGCTTTTTTTCTATACTAGAAGCAAATCTAAGACAGTATTATTTGAGYATTACACAGTGGTGAGTGTCTTTGTAAAGATACTGATAGCATATTTCCTTTACGTATTCCTACTTGAGTCAAGTAGGCACCAAGGGCTTAAAAAGAGCCTGGAAAAGCAAATTTTGAAAGGCRTAAGTGCCTTAAGTGATTCAAGTATTTAAAATGTCAATGACCTTTAGTATGTTTTTCCTCTTAAGAAAGGCTATTGTATAGAYGCCATACATTTGTGTCAGCAGCATCTCATATTGCACACTATGCAACAACAGACCGTGCATGACAAGGCCACTTCATTCTCAGCTTCAATCCAGCCACATCAYAGGAATGTAAAAATGGACAATAGTTCCATGTACAACAGAACAATAGTAGAATGAAAGAACATCAACAAAAGATGCCTAGAAAAGACTAACTAACAGCAAGAAACACCAGTAAACACCAGCACTTCCTCATTTGTAGTAATGAGTTTCAGAAATTCCCAGAGTCCATCAAAATGTCTCTGCGGGTGTCAATGAGATTTTTCTAATAGCAATTTCTCCAAATTCCTTCAAAACCTGTTGTATGGCCACAGCATCCTCTAGCTTCCATGACAAGGGGTTCCATGGCCTTGTATTCAGTATCTCAATAAGTAATTACTTTTGTCTGGTGTTGAAACCTAATCTGCTAGAAACACCCATCAGGTCCCTTAACTGCTGTACTAGAAGAATAGACAGTCACTTTCTCTTCATCCTCCCTTACACTCATTTTGGATGCCACTGTTACACCCATTACTTATGCCCCTCAATTAAGATGAAAAGGTGGAATGATCCTATCTTATTTAGACACTCTTCATATGGAAACTATTATGCACCTTCACACCTTTCCTGACTCTTCTCACTATATCTTCGCCTTTTCCCAAGCCTTCCACCAAGATGATCAAAATCAAAGAGTYCAGACAAACAAAAATAATGGATACACTGTATTGTATCTGCAAGATGTATTGTGATCCATTTTTCAGACCACTTGCAGAAACTCAGAGACAATCACTGCCTATGCCCATAATTTACCTAAACTCAATTTTTGGTCTATGCCCTTTTCAGATCTGAACACTCCTCTATTCCTGAAGAGCAGGACACATTCAATAAGAGGATGGGCTCATCAACAAGAATTACACTTAAGATCAAAGAGACATTAAAGCAATAAAATAAAAACAAAGCATGTCTAGCACAAGCAGGCCCAATCTAAAGCAGCAGACCATGTAACTGTTTTAAATGACAGAGCCTCACTTTTCCCTTTAGATAAAGCTGCTGTTGTCACAGAATAGTCTAAGGCATAAGCCTTGAATGACCTAACTGGACTTTTTACTTCATGTACTTGGGAAAAAGAAAAATAACTTGGTCTTGCCTGGAAGTGGAAAGGTAAAATAAAAGAAAGAAAAGTAAAAACTACTTCAGTACGTAGCACTGTTGATCAAAGGCATGTAATTAGTACCCAACCCATCATTCCATTCCCAGAAATAAAGTTCATCTATAACATATTGTGGGTACCAATACAGCTCCATCCCTAGTAGTTTCCTCACATAGCCCTTTCTGCTTGCTGCTTACTCTTTGTTGGCTTCTAGGTAAGCTCTGGAAAAACAGATGCAAGGATGACTTCCAAGTGACAAGAATTTTGCATATAGAAAGAAAAATGCTAGCACTAATAACTTTTATTTACCAAGTAACGGCTTGAAGAAATCCTAAGCCTGTACGCCAATATTAACAGACATAGCAAAACAAATTAATACAAGACTGTGGAAATTCTGAACAAAATAACAAAACTGTCTGTAGTAAATAAGTCACCAAGATCTTCACATACATCATTCTATGAACAAGTTCTATGTCTTAAGTACAAGTTCTATGGAACTTCCAAAATAAACAAAAAAAAATCCAAACTTCCCAATTTACTTCACTGTACAAACAGCAATTTTACTTCCACACATAAACTGACATTCAAGAAAATCTTTTGAAAAGTGTGAGGGCTCCCTCTTCTGACAACACTTTAATCAAACGGCAGAACTGGTAGGCTGTATTGTTACAGAAAAAAATCTCGGCTCACAGACGTGGTATTTATTTCCTGTTAGTTAAGAAAGCAGAGACTATTTTAATCTTAAAGGAAAATAAACCTAAGCCCAAGAAAYGGGTAATTTTTGTTATTGTAAAAAAATTTACTTGAATCTTACAAAGTGGTGTTCAAAAATAATGCATATTTTGATAGCATAACTTGCACAGAACTACCTAAAATAGGAAATCCAATACTGATATGACAGTATTCAAGATGTTAATAGTGAGGCAAGTTATGTCCATAATCAGAAGATAAAATAAAAAATGGCACTTTATAACCAAACATGGTTATAAAGTAATATCTGAAGTAATATCTGAATAATCCTTTAAACAGACACCACTGGACCTGTGAGCACAGCTCCCTTCTAAATCACTCACAGAATCCTTGATTAAGCCGGCACTGAAAGTCAGTAATGCACAATGATACAAATATAAATCTGACAATCATAGACTCTGTTTTAATCTTTTAATATATAGTTGTGACCACTTCTCCTTGTGCTGAGCTGTTGCCACTCCCTTTGGGCCGATTACTGAGGCCAGCTTTCCTTTTTATCAACCTCCTCAACCTCAGTTGGGCAAACATCAGCTGAAACAGTTCCTCTGTATCCTCACAATTATAGGACACACAAGAAAATTCACAGGCCAATGGTAAGCCCTTAATCACTAACTTCCAAACACAATAAATTCAAAAGCACTACAATTCACTACAGTCAGTATACGTAGGTCATTTCCACAGATGATGTCAACTTTCACATAAGAGCTGCTCACTTAAGCAGATTGCAAACTATCTTTGAAAGCAGAAACCTTGTTAGTTAACAAAACTTGGAAAGTTCATGCCTCCCTGTRTAATAGAAAAGATTCAAGCATTTCTCTGCAAAATGTATCCCCTCCACATGTCCTGCTTTAGTAAACTCAATACATTCAACAAAGCAAGCCAGGACTTGCTTTTGCTCCTGTGGTCTACAAGAGGCAACTGTGACACAAGCACTTCATGTTTCTTATTTCATATACTGCTGCACACTCTTTTACCTTGGTCTAAAATCTGTATATGAAACAGATCTCCTTCCTTTATCTGAGAACCACACAAATAAACCATCATTCCCAGGATACAGAAATTTCCTTTTCATCCTCATAAAAGATTGATGCCTGATCCATAGTTTATTTCCCTATTGTTCTTTCTGCTCTGGAGACAGCTGATATTACTTACGCTCTCTGGCTGATGATCTCTGAACCTAATCACCCAGAGCTTCCCAAATCCCAAATGCATGGTGTGAACACATCAGACAAGCTTAGYTGTGATCATAGCAATATGATGCAAATCTGGTATGTTCCTGAGTCTGTTTTTAAGGGAATAGCATTCATACTTTTAAACATTCTAATTTATGTGTATTGCAATAAAACAAAACTGAACAGCTGAACAGGCCCAGTTAATTTTTGCTTAGCATAAGAATCAATAGGAGCAGAGACCAAATGTCCACAGCCTCTACCATGGAGCCATGCCAGCAACCCCAGAGATGAATGGGGGACACAAAATCAGCGAAATGGGTGAGCACAGTAGCTCTCATGGCTTGCAAATATGATACCACTGGGATTGTTAYAGGTATCTTTTGTCAGTAGTAATAATACTGTGCTGCATGCAAAAGAAAACTTATTCTGTGAAAGGGTAGTCCTCACACAAAATGGAAATAGGCAACAGAGAGAACAGAACCGCTCCTCTGATCACATGGGCCAAGCAGACATCTATTTACATATACAACTAAAAAATTCCCTTCAAATCAAATTTAGTTTCCACTGAATCTCAATAGAGCTTAGCAAGCCCCTCCCAAGAAAACAAGCACATGCATTTTAGAAATACTTCTGAAGTGAAGTGCTGAAGAAAAATACAATTTCTAMCACATCTCATTTAATCTTTCATTATGCTTTAATTAGCATGGTTTCTGAYTGTCAATCAGGACATACATTAATAATAGTCCAAACTGCACCTGCAACCTACTATTCATTTATCTTTTCTATCCTCCCCATGAAGRTAGTAATACCTAATACTCAAAGCCATAAAAACCACCACACAAAGCTTCTACAGCTTAAATTCACTATCTCACCAAACAGCAAAATTTTCCTGCTAGACCAGCAAAGCACAGTCTATACAAATAAAACTGCAATATAACATTAAAGTGGTACAAAAAAGGAAAAAAAATACCAACAACTTTTTAAAACAAAAAAAATTACATTGGAAGTATTAATACAATTTCTTAATAAATCTGTCTTTCATAAAACAGAGAAAGAGCATTTCTCACCTTACCCTTAGGAAGCTTAGGTATTACTGAAGCACCTAAATTACACGTATAAGATTTAAAATTAAGCCAGTTTATAAAGTATAATTCTTGTTTCAGCTGAAGTTACCAGCCAAATAACTGCTCACYTAGATGACAACTGCAAACATTTACTCTTGAAAATGGAAATAAAGCCAAAAGCATTGAGACTTAGAGGCAAAATAGTCACTTTTGTACATAGAGGCAAAATTGTCACTTTTGTATTACTTTTCTTCCTATTTTAAATCAACTTCTTTACCTTCTCACAGAAGTCAGTAAGAGCTGTGAAGTCCCATTTCTTGGAGTAAGCAACGTTGTACCTCAATATGGCCTCCTAGAGAAGGTGCACAAGAAAATAGAGCTTAGGCATAATTATTAATGCAAGAAAAACCATTTTCAATAATCTCCTTGTTGTAGGAACAACACCATCTGGTGGCTACAACCTGCCTCACAGCCAACCAACATTAACACTGTATTAATACAGTGCAAAACCTTGATACTGAACCCTCTATTTTGGGTTTAGCAGAGAATAAGCTTCAGTCTATGGGGTTTTTTCTCTTAAAACGAAACAAGACAAGGCATGCTCATATCTCCCAATAAACAAGATAAACATTCTCCACCCCATGCTTGCTCTTGTTTAAAGTACCAATAAAAGGTATTTAAGGAGCAAAAGCAATACAGCAGAAGTTGTACCAGTTTAGGAACACAAAGAATCAAACCACAGCAAAATTAAATAGACCCTTCAYAACACCACCCTTAAAAACTTCACAAGAAAAAAACACCAAATAAAATAACATCAAGGTAAGTCACATCAGTTGCTAGGGAAGCTCTATTTGTTCATTTAAAGTTGATCTACAACTTTTGCATCCCCCTCCTTCCCTGCCTTTCAGGTACAACCTAAATTACATTATTTTTCACAAAAAAAACCATAGTATCAACTCTAAGCTGCTCCAAATCACAATTTATGGAAGACTTCATGCCAATGTAACTGTAAGAGTTATCAAAAGAGCATTAGTCTCCAAAATCTACAGATTTTTGTCAGCAGCTTGAATTGTTGTGATTTTAGTGGAGTGAACTGATGCGAAGAGTTACTATTTCTAACCCTCTCACSTGTGCATCCCTGACCATCTGGCTACACAAAACCCTCACGCTATGTTTACCACAAACTCGTATATACTGCTGGACAAATACAGGTTTGTCTAGACTTACAAATTTAATTCTAATAATCCAAATAAATTCAGTTGTAGCTCTCAGTACTCATTTCGCACTTCCATTCATTAGGGAATCCCTTGAACAGCAGAGATTTTTTTTAAATAGTTTATTTTTCTAAGTGATYTAAAAAATAGGACCAAGCCAAAATCACTAACAGTATATAGACAAGCTGAATGTACTTATATGCATTACAGACTCAATTTCAAACAGACAAGCTTACCTTCAAATCATGGGAGCAGGTAAATTTGTTAAGTAAGGCAGTTTGGATTAGTTCCC
This sequence comes from Malurus melanocephalus, assembly GCF_030028575.1. Classification (NCBI taxonomy): domain Eukaryota; kingdom Metazoa; phylum Chordata; class Aves; order Passeriformes; family Maluridae; genus Malurus; species Malurus melanocephalus. The sequence goes on from NW_026623378.1 coordinate 748,733, forward strand.
ATCGACTTCCAGCAGTTCTATCTCCATTCTTYAAAGTAAAAGCCCAAAACAAAGTCAAATTAAACAGAAAGACACATTTACTAATAACTGTCATCTGTAAAATTGGTCAATGAAGAGACTGACTGAATTTAATAGAGGCTATAAAAATTCTTTGTTCCTGAGTCAAGTACAATCATTATACAGTTTTTACTACAGGACATACTTGCTAATTATATTCACCCTAGTCTGAAGTATTTCAGTGGTATGTTTAAGTCTCAAGCAGTGACAAGAAATACCAGATCAACAAACCATGCAGGGCCAGTTCTAATCTCTGCCATTGTTTTAGCAGAACAAGTCAGATACCCATCACTATACCTGACAAAATATAATGAAACTGTGTTACAAATTCTTTCACATCTGTTGAAAATGAAAATTGCTTCACACACAAATATATAAATGCATAAGTAAATAAATATATAATTTATAAAGAGTTCAAGTTCACACTCCACATAAGTATAGAAACATATATATCATCAAATCATTGGCTAGGCCAAATAATCACCAGCAACAAAAGGTCTTCTGCTGTCTGAAGCATCATGACCCATAAGTTTTTCAGAGTTGACTTTCTAATTCCATAGTCAGTTTGACAATTGAGCAAATGCAGTAAACTGAAAACCCATCTATGTGTAAACAAACATATCTGATTACACAACTGTAAATACTTAATCTTACCTCATCCTCCACAGGGTATAAATTTTGTTCTGAGCAGGGCATTTTAACATGCTTGTTGTCCCACAGATCTTTGTAGTGAGTYGGAAAAGGTTTAGGTACCTCGCCTTCCCTCAGAAGATCTACCTGTAACACAGAAGGAGAYGGAAAATAGAAATCAGACTCTACTTTGAAGTTTTTAAATAGAAGAAATAACGAGTAAACAAAAATACAGTTTAAAAAAGCTCTCATCTACAGCCATCCTTTTWGGAAAGGAAAAAGCTAGAAACTGACCACATGATAGCTATCAGTTAGAAAAAAATCCATCAGTTAATCTTACATTATACTGGTGAGAAGAACGCCACCTTATCACCTGATCTCTTGAAAACCACTCAAAATATATCAAATTACAATCAAATCAGCAGCTGAAGATTTTCTCATTTATCAATTTAAGTATCGACATATTCTCTTCCAAATATTTTCAAAACGTAGCTACAAATCCAAGCGGAGTCATGTGCTGACTCTGTATTGTCATTGTATAGTATTTTTAACCTAACACTGAAAGGGATGAGAAATCATTCTATCATAGATAGAGCAATATCTCAAGTTTACTCCACAGAATATCAGAAAAGTAAAAACAACACCATGTTCCTAAAGACTTAATTTGCTATTCAGCCTTCTGGCAGCAGTAAGTCTCTCAGAATGTGYTTTTAAACTCAATGTGCCTTTCTTTTGGTTGGGATTTATCCATCACYCTACAGGCTTTTGGTCACATTTTATTTCAACGATTATTAGACTGCATACTGCTCCATAGGATTAAAGCAAACAGATCAGATTTGGTCTAAAATGCAATGGTAAAATTGCTAGAAACTCTGCTTCTTTTGTTGGTTTTTTCCATATCTTGAGCCTTTCATTTCTTGAACCCAAACCAGAATCACATTAAAATGAAAATATAGCATGAAAATGGTGGAARTACCAATTTTACTTGTGGATGTATTTAAACTTCCAAACTTTACAACTCAGTCAAGGAAGCACGCATACTCCCATGCAAAAGAAAAATTCTTGCCCTTAGCCAGACAGAGGCAGTAAAACCATTATTATGCTTCTTCTGGATCTTAATATCRTAATTCTATACACTAGAATAGTCAATTTTCAGGAAAATCAGTTGCCCCAGTCCACTTGGCAAGGAATGAYAAGGAAATAAAACAAGCAGGATGTTGAAATCTAAGAGTAACACATGGCATTTGACATTCTAGAACACTTCAGGCAGAGCTTTGATTTCAGGCAATGCAGTGCATTACTGTACCCTGACAGTCACAGTGTGGTTGGCTGAGGGTCGGAGATGAGGCAGACGGGCCCCACACACCGGCATTCTTCTCATCTCTTCAATCGGGGTTCCAAACCATTTCTTGTTACTTGGAAGAGGAGGTGGTGTGTATTTGGCAAGCTTCCTTCCTGRCCTCTGGGGTTTGAATTCACACTTTTCTTTCCTGCTGTTGAAATAAAATGCATTGAAACATTTATTTCCACCGAAAAAGCTGGTAGGCAAATACACAAACTTCCACACCAGGATTACAATACTAATAGAGTGGGTTTATTTAACAGCCTTTGCCTCAGGCCAAAGCTTTATATGAGGAAAACTCCTACCACCACCAACCTTCCCCTCCCCAAAACATGTCTACCAGAACACTCTTCTCTACAGGCTGACAAAGACTTTCCCAAAATTGCAGTGGGTTAGCAAGGCAGGGTATTCCTCTGCAGAATCATGCTCCTTTCCAACAGGATCTGTTTATCCATGGACAATGCCCCATTAAAGATGGACAATGCCCCATTAAAGATGTACAAAACTACTTTCTTGCCCTATTTTACAGACTTGAATCAAGTACAATGACTGTGTTTTACCAAAACACACAGTATTTTTGTTTCTGCTCACTCCTTAGGTGGTTATCCACTTTCTGAGCTCCCACTGAAATCTAAGGTCTTCAGAGCAGAGATTATACTCTCGTTCTTCCACAACACCCGGCATGCAGAGTCCTGTGGCATGCTCAGGGCTCCTATTTCAATTGCTGCACTGTGTAATCATCAGTCTTTCTCTCTCCCAAATTATTAATAGAGCCAAACAAAACAAAACAAACAAACAAAATTCTCCAAACCCAAAAACATCAACCAAAAAACCCCACCCATCTCTACAATTGCTTTCAAAAGTGAATTTCTGCATAGCTATTTCAATCAAAGCATCAGTGGTATTCACAGTTCAACAAAATAGATTCACTATTTTTGACAGATGAAACTAATAAGAATTTTAAGACTTAAACCGGACAAATGTATTTTTCAAACACCCCACAAATAGCTCCATTRAAAATAAGTTATTTCAATCTCATGTCTGTTGTCTTTGTATCTTAAACTACATTTTGCAAAACTCTAAATGCAATCCAGCCTCTGAAACTCTATCACCAAAGAGGAAATTTTCAAGCGTGAAAAATACAAATGAAGAGGCAGAGAGAACGCTACCCTTTCTCCTCAACTTTAGGTATCCTCATGAAGTGAGAGGTGATTTTGGAGTCTCTCTTCACACCCTGTTTTGCACCTTTGCATTCTGATGATGGAGCAGAAGAGATCCCAGCTGATTTTGTATGCAGACCGTCCTCTTTGACAGAATTATCTACTTCCTCAAAGCTTTCACAGCCCTTGGCAGAAAAACATGATTTCCTTGACTCCAATTCAGTGTCCCCATAYTGATTGCTAAAAGATTTGTTTATGGGTTTTGACATATTAATCTCCTCTCTTTCATCTGGAAATGGACTTGTTTCTTCATCAGCCTCTGAACCATGGCAGCTATTTTTGGAATTATCCACATCCATCGGTGATTCCGGTTCACTTTCTTTCTCAAAAGCAGGTGAGTCCCCTGAACTGCTCTGACACTTGCTCAGTTTCCCAGGACCTCCAAGATCAGATATACAGGCATCACAACCAGCATCTGAAAGTGGACTTTCTGGAACTACATCCCCCTCCTCTTGTTCACCCATTAAACAGACAGAATTGCAACTCTTCAGCTTCTGGGAATTGCATGAAGCCACTTGTCCATCTGTCTCGATGTCTTTTGAAGAAGGTTTTGAATTTCCTGTTTTTGRAGTCCGGCCTGATGATACCTTCCTCTGAGTACAAGTGGCACTGCTTTCTTCACAGCCTTTCTGCTTGCCCACTTTGTGCATCTGGTCAATGTTGGCATTTTTAAAGATGTCTCCAGACTGCGGCCCCTTCATGGGWTCTGTATCTAAGACTGCATCTTTGTCCTCAGCCTCCCAGTTACACATGCTGCCTGTCTGAGGCAAATTTACTTGCTTTGCACCAGCTTCCACAGATATTTTTGCATGATTTTGCTGACAAGTATTCTCTAGCCTTTTCACATCATGCTCACAAAAGTTCTCTTTTTTAACGGAAGTCATCTTAGGATTTGCTTCAGTATTGTTATTAATTTTGCTGTGTAAGCTGTGGAAGAAAAGCAAGGGAATTTAATGTCTTATTTCCAAATGCAATTTCCGCRCATATTTTTTTAAGGAACAATGATAAACAATCAATAGTACAGATTTTTAGCCATTCTACTCTGTAAGTGAGCACTACAAGAATCCACAAGTCTTACTGCACTGAGAATGYAGCTCACTAGCAACCTATTTCTATTTAAAGGCTCCAAAGGATGATGTATCAGTTGCTTACCTCAGGAATCTATTCCAGTAATTCATCATCCTTATTTGTAAATCTAAACAGTATGAGGCTATCATTTAGCTATTTTCTTCAGACGCAAAAAAAAAAAAAAAATAGAAGTGATGATAAAGTCCTCCATAACTTTCATTTTTATCCATTAAGTACACTGAGGAAGGAAATCAATGGTTTTATGGCCATGCCCTCAGAACTAGAATTCARCTTTTAGAAGAGCAGGGCACAACAGTCCGTAGTCTCCTATGACTCCCTTACTTTTATACATAACCCATGACTCTTGAAAAAAACCACAAAAACACAAGTGTAAAATATATTTCAAACTGATAATAAAAATTAAAAGAGACATTAAACCTTTTTTTTAAGAGAAAATTAACCTGATTTGTCTTTGTGTACAGCAGTGYATGATAGAAACATCCTGATGGTTACAAAGGTAAATTCAGTAAGTTTTGTATGACCAGATGTTGGGARCTCATTTCACATTTATGTACTATTTATGTGTCAGTGTACTGATAAAGAAAATCACTTAGAAGACACATGAATATAAAAATAAACCCTGACTAGTCTTGGTGAATACATCACTCTGAACAAAATCTTCTCCTGAAYATATTGTTGCAACACTGTACATTACCAATGCAAACTAAGCACACTAAASTCTGTATGTCTGGTCATTGTCCAGCTTCCCATTTACATTAAATAGGAAATATGCAATAACCAAACAATCCTAAATTCAACCACTGGACATTTTAATAGATTACAGATTCCTAAAGGCACTAATTCTCTCCATGAATCGTAACAGATCCTCTTCTAAAAGATCACTGAGGAAAAGGAGACATGATAGCTTGGAACTTCATCCACAGGATGATTATTTGAAAACAAAAGGATTTGAGAGGGTTTTATTTCATGATAATTTAACTTCCCATGTATGCAATCGTTCCTGCAAATTTTGATGAACAAAAATGAGTTATCAGACTGCCATCTCAATGACTCTTTAAAGCTATTGGCAAAATCTGTGGCCAACTTGAGGAATTAAATCCAACCTAAASACAAATTTAAAATCAAATGTGATGTTAACTGCAATAGAAAGGCACATGACATGTTTACACGTCTGCTTCTTAAAACTGCCTAGGCTCTAATCTGTCAGCAGGAATGGAGGAGGGCACAGAAAAACAATACTGTAAAGGGAATTTGAAAAAGTTAAAATAATTAATTCCCTGCTAAAGCATCCTCTTAGCATCTTGATGCAATGCAACCTGTAAGCCTGTAATTAGCCCTGAATACTTCTGTGTTAATCACTGTCACAAGKCTTCCCAGCTATTCTTAGCACTGCTATAGACTTCAATTTCTATTTACTAGCACATTTACAACTACAACAAAATAATATCTGATATTCCTCTCCACCAGATAGTTAAATTCTTTGGAGTATAATTTTAATGCTGCCTAGCAATCACTACTCCTAACAGACCACATTAGCAGAAAATATCAAACTTTACCTGATATCATTTAGCAGTAAAAAAGTCTGTAACATCTTTCATAAAAAAACCTGAATGTACATTCGAACACCTGTAGATTTTGGCTGTAACTAAATGAAGTTGCACATGTATGAACTACTATCACAGTCCAATGAGACAAACCAAAACACTTTTGTYTGTAAATTAACAGCAAAATAATGAGTTGCTCGCAGACTATGAGGGAAAATCTGCAACTGTTAGTACCCTATGTCAAACAAAAATGAAAGCAGAATTGTTAACCAAAGATATACATGGTCTGATATTACAACTAACTTGATCCAGTGTTTTGCTGCCACTGGAATCAACACTGCCACATTGTCTTCCCTTGCTCCAGGTTCTCACCTTTTTCTCTGCAGATRCAGACATATTTATTCACCTAACAGGGAACTGCTTCAGAAATCTACGTCAGCAAAAAAGTTTGGGGTTGGATGTTTACAAGGGATAGGTGGGGGACTAGGTAGCTGCTTGTAGTGAAAGTGTCTCAGTTACTCAAGAGGATGTGCCAAGACAAAGAAAGCAGCAGAAATGGTSCTGCTTCCATTTAGCCAGCTGTATTGGCAACCTGCACTTTTAGCTTCCACCAGGCCCACTCAAAGAACACAACTTTTGAACAGATTCATGTTCTGTTTTTTACCTTTTGGACTCCGTTGTCTTGGGTCCTTTACTCTCCAACCAACTGGTAATTGTCCGCTGTTTACAAACTGAAAAACCACAGTACACTGTTACTATATGAAACATGACAAAACTGCAACATCATTGCATATGAATAAGGTAACTCRTAGATGGTGAAGATAAAAACACCTCAATTAAGCCTGCATTAGCATCTCTACTATAGGGAGCATCCAGACACTAGCAGTAGTAATACATGTGATGCAATATTTCATTTGCATCAGCCAGCACCTGTAGGTTTTGTAACAATCTTTATAAATTCCAGGCTTGGTGTGTGGTGGGAGCTGTTTCATCCAACCACCTGGTTTTAAAATATGGTTAAAAAGGTGAAAAATATACAGTGAATGTATATTCACTTGAATTCAGTAGAATTCAAAAAATCCCAAAGAAACTTGAACATTTTAGCCCTCATCATTAATTTTAATCACCACCACAGTTGGCCCCAAAAACTTTTGCTGAATTTTGGAATGAAGAGGCATCATAATATAACTTAAAATCAAAAAAGAACAAACAACAAGGCATCTTTGAGGACTTATCCAAGAACTTTATTTGCACTCAACACACTATGAAACAAAAGGCTCAATATAGGCACAGCACACACTAAAAGTGACAAGCACTTATWAAAGGACTTTTTCTTTTCTCCTCCACCCATAAACAGTTTGAAAAGCTCTTCAATGTTTACTCCCCTAAACACCAACAAAATGAAGGCCAATTTTTCAGATTTACTACCAACAACACACTTCCAGTCTTATCTGCGTGTTGTTGCAGCTCAGACAAGCTTTCAATAGAACAGCAACATGTGAACTAATTGTGCAGAGATTCTGGGGGGGAAATAGGGAGAAAAACATTCAAAGCAATTCTTTCAAAACTAGAAAACAGTCTTTATTAATATAAGAGGTGTTTAGGTTTGTTGTTGYTATTCAAAGATATTCTGCAAATTTGGCAACGAGCTTCAATTTCCTTTCTTTCCACTTCCCAAGAGAAAGCATCTACCTGCCACAACTGAGTGTGCAAGGTGTTTGCTCACTGCTTGCAGCTGGGTAAGTAACAGCTGTAGTATTTTACTGTAATTGATAGTTTCACAGAACTGAAAAGACAGTACAGCATCTCTGGTTCTTCTGATTCTGAGAATGGGAAGACTCGGCACTTTTCTGCAAATGGAGGTTGTGTAACTTGTAACAAAGATAGCTTAGGCCATAGGTAACTTGAGAGACATTGTTTCAWARACACTTTCCCTAACATTCAAGGCCYTGAACACTYCTACACAGTTGTTTCTCAAATATCCTTACCAGAGGATATCAGAATTTCTAGACTGAAAAGTAATCCCCAGAAAATATTTAAATCAATTTAAGTTCTTCTATAATGGCAAAACTGACACCATCTGTGTTCCGAGAGCCATGGCAACCTGGATACATGCTTACAAGCACAATACTTGCGCCATAATCAGCCATTCATAAACACTCAGCTTCACCCCACTCAGACAAAAATAAGACTAATAGATTTTATTAACTACAGTATTTTCATTTCAAAAGATTCACTAGATTGAAGCCAAGTAACCATTCTGATTACCAAATTTTACCTTCTTATATTTGAAGTGTCAATCCAAATTGCCGACAGGTAAGCAGCCAGAAAACCCCAAACAAAGAAAACYGAAGAGACATGTTAAAACATGGGACAAATAAACCTCTTCAAAGCAAACTRAATATCTCCTGAGGTATAAACTTGTGCTGAGGAAGAAATACTTATCCATTAGCACAATAAAAAGAAATTATGGCAGCAGCACCAGAACAGAAAAAAATGGCTTTGGTTTGAATTTCAACATGTCAGTAGCCATGTAAGTCCTCCAACCAATATAAAACACATCACTCTCAGACTTACAGCATGGCTTCTTGCTACAGATAAGGTGGTGAAAACAAGAAGCAACAAAAAGACAACACATTATTATTTTCAGCATAAACAACAGAACCAGACCTTGCTGTCATTTTTTTGAAGTGCCATCKAGATTTCTACTCAAGATTCCCCAAATCATTCCCATAAAACAAASCACTCCCTACAATCTACCTTTGAAGAAAATAATTTTTAGAATATTCTTATTTATTACTCTGTAAGTGTGTATACCTCTAAATTTAAACTRTTAGCTATTCAAAGTTGCCTCTTAGTTAGGGGTTAGTGAGGTTTAACTCATCAGCTGCAGATGACAACAAATCTGGGYTCTTTTYCCCCTTCCACRCATCCCTCTSTATTCCTGAAAGAGGTATTTTACTRTGCATTAAAATTTTACTTTGACAGCGTTAGCTCCAAATGGAAAATAAAACTAAACCTTGCGGAAACTCTGTCTGCAGAGCTTTGTTAGGGGGCAGGAGGAGCAGCCACCCCCACCCCATGGGGCCAGCAGCGCTCCAGGCTGGCAGCCACGCACTTATGGGAGCTCCTGTCATCACCCTCATCTCTCTATGTGTGTCAGCCTGGCACAACCCCGCTCAAAGCCCTTTTTCTCGCAGCAAGTATTTGTCCTCTCTCTTGCGGAACACGCTACCTTTAGCAGYTCACACCTCTCTTCAATGGTTTGCACTGTCAGTGGAAATGGCAAAGAATCAGGCACAAAACCGGTACGAAGGTCCTACACCCAAAGCTGTCTCCAAGGGGAAACAGCGTGCACTGACCACACCATTGGGTTGGGATACGGAGAACACGCTGGCACCGAGAAGGGAAGTTAGAGACAATTCCAGTCGGAGGTGGAAGGGCAGCTCCGGGGAGGCTCCGTGCACAAGCACACACGGGCCCCGCCGTTCAACGCTGCCCACACCGGCAGAGAGGGACACGGTGACCCGCGGAGCCCCCGGCCCGGTCGCCTCCTTCTCCTCCTGCTTTGCCCTGGGTCGGGCTGGCGGGGGCAGCCGAGCAGCGCTCCCAGCTCGGGCCAGCTCAGCGCCCCCCAAGCTTTGCAGGCAACGCCGGCCCGTCCCCGCACCCCGACAGGGAGCGATCGGCCCAAGGGAAGGGGGTCAGCACGGACCCCAGCGAGCCCCGCTCCGCGCCCGGCCGCTCCCGCCGCCCCGGGGCCAATACAAACCTTTATTCCCCACGGCTGTGGCGGAGCTGCTGCCCCCGGGCTCCTCCAGCCGCTCTCCCTGGGAGCCGCCGCCGGGGCTGCCGGGGCCGGGCCGGGCTCTCTTCCGCGGGGGTTCCCGCCCGCAGCCCGCGCTCATCCTCGGCGGGGCCGCCCTGCCCGCCGGGGCCGGCCGGCACCCGTCCCCCGGGGACGGCGCGACGCTGCGACAGCGGCTCCGCCCGTCCGCATCCTCCGTCCCGCACGCCGGGCTGTTCCCAAGGCGCGGGAGGCGCAGCGGGGCCGGGARCGAGCCGCGTCCGGCGAGCGCGGCCCCTCACTCGCACCAAGATGGCGGCCGGCGCGCCTAACCCCGTCACCATGGGGACCGCAAAGCAGCAGGGGCCAGCAGCACTTTGCGGCGCTTTACGGCGGCGCTTTGCGGCAGTCGTTGGCGGTGGCGAGGCCGGCGGGCGCGGGGCCGCCATGGAGGGCGGCGGGAACTCCAAGGGCACCGGGCTCGGCGGCCTCTTCGGCGCCGGCGGGCTCGGCTACTCGCACGCCGACCTGGCCGGAGTGCCGCGTGAGTATCGGGGTGGCCGGCGGAGCCGCCCCGGGGGGCAGTGTCCGCGCACCGGCCGCTGCAGGGCCGGGCGGCCGGGGCCGAGAGCGGCGGCGGTGCCGATTCGGGAATCAGTGCGGGCCTGAGGTGGTGGTGCTCCGTYACCGCCCGGCCGCGGGGAGCCGATCCCGACCCCCGGCGCTGGCTGCGGGTGGGGSCGGAGGGGTCAGGCCTCGGCGGGACCGCGTGCCGCGCTGGGCGCTGGTCACAGCGACATGGTGTTCACCTCATGCCGGCGGTGAACATSAGCCCGGCCCGACATGGTGTTCACCTCCCGTTCCGCCTCCTGGACAGCGGGAGTTATCGTCCGGTGCCGCCTGTTAAGGACTTGGGCAACTTCACGGCAGAATTTTCCCTTCTGCCCCGCACGAGATCTGCCCCTTTTTGCCTTACAGGATGTGAATTGTTTCTACGGAAGCTCGTGTTAAAGCGTKCTATTTCTTTTCCTTTCAGTAACTGGGATGAGCCCTTTGTCGCCCTATTTAAACTTGGACCCCAAGTATCTAGTACAGGTGAGAAGATGGCTTGTTTTTATCGTGTTGAACTCGATTCCGGTGTTTATATGACCGTAAGTGAGCACCTCGAAACTCCTTCACTGCTGGGGACTGTATAGTGAAGTCTTGAACTGAAGAACAGTGGAGAGRAACAATTCTTTCAGTATTGCCCCTAATAAAAGTTTACAGTTTCATGACATCTAGAAGAAAATGACCAGTGAKAATGCAGGGAATAGGTAGGGCTGTTGTGTGGATACGAGCCTGCTGCTTTTGAAAAGAGATCTCCCTCTCTGCCTTGAGGCAGACAGCCCACTACCACCTCACACAATTTCTGGCACTGCTCACAGCTTCTACTGAGCCCCTTCAACCAGTAAGAGCAGCCACAATCTCTCCCCTTTTTTCATGGATGAGTTTTCTGAGGTGTTCAGCCAAACACCTTAATGCATTATTGTATCAGCTGATAACAGTCTTTGCCATCACAGCAGCAGCAGCAAATCTCACACCACTCTTTATGGCTTTACCCAGCTGAAGGGAGACCACCGTGAAGTAGAACTTTCCATTTTATTTTACAGAAGAATGTAGCTGTCACACTTGCACAGCTTAACATTAGTTAATATAAAATGAGGCCATCATAAAGGAAAAAAAAAAGAAATCAAGTAATGTTTTCCTTTTCATAAATATTAACTGTATCTGAAAATGTTTAATCCAATTAGGATGCATATCAATGATTTTATTTAGTGAATATTTTTCTATATACATGGCTCATAGTATTTAAGAACATTAAATTTTGTAGAATTGGCACTGACGGTCAACACTTGTATGTGCCTTGTTTCATGGTACACTGCCTCACTGTTTTGTAACTGAAGCACTGCATGCAGTTCTGGAGTCTAGAAGCTTTTGTAGGCCAGATTACAATGTAACATTCCCTTAAGGATGGAAAACAGCTGATGTGCTTCTGCTGGAACTGGGTTCACTGCTGTGGCTGCTGTTGATGAGTGGTCAGCAAGAATATTTAGACTTCCCAAAAGCATTTTTTTAAAGTGCTCTTGTTTAGTTAGTGCAGTTTGTCTGAGAACGTGTTGGTGTTTAAAATGGTATAGCAGAGATTTTGGAACAAAGTGTGTGTATCCTAAGAAATTTTAGATATGAGAAGTTTGCTTTAATTAAAAAGGTGTTGGCATTAGTCTCATGATGCAGTTCTAAAAATACTTGTTGGTGTAACACTATAGTCTGTGTTGTAACACTTGTAGCTCTTCATGTTTAGTTCTAGTATTGAAGTAAAAGGAAAGTGCATTGAAACAAAAGGGAATTCCATTTAAATGTGAGAATTATTTTTTTTACCTGGACAAGTTGCCCACACAAACTGTGAGTTAATCTTCCTTAGAGAAGCACAAGACCTGGGAATGGCTGTGAGTGCCCAGCACTAACTTTTAACAGTGGAGATTGCACTAAACAGTCTCCACAGGTTCCTAGGATTCTAAATAGTGAGGGGAAAAGACATAGCTAATATTAAATTATTAGCCTTTAAATTTGGAGTTTCTGTAAAGGTGCATGTCGAGAGGTGAGGGTCTCCTGGTGTTTGCTACTATCTGTTTGCTTACAGAATGCAGCAGGAAAGTCAGCCTTACTGTTGAGAATCTYACCTTTTGGTTCTGGTCTTGCCATAATAACAAGTGGTAAAATGGTACTCATTACTTTAAATGCCACTGTTGTCAGTCCATGAAAGCAGGCACAGAACTRGGTGTTTTCTGCAATGCTTTGTTGCCTGTAGCAGGTACCTGTTGTAAATTAGCTTGTCAGCCTTTGGCAGAAGCCTAGAGAGAGGGCTTTTTAGGTTGTCTCTGGAAACTTAGGTGTTACATGGACAAGAATTGCTTCATCTTGACTTTTGGGACAGTAGTGAAAACTGTTAGAAACTAACTAGTACAAATAGCGAATTTCTTCACCTATCTACTTACAAGGAAGATAGAAACCATATTATAGGTACATTTTGTTGATACAGTGTTTTAGAAGCTATTTTTTCCATATTGCCATTCACATTTATTGTCAAGTGTGGGCCAGTAAAACCCCTTGGAATGCATTTCCTCGAGCCTACAGCTGTTGGAGTCACATATCAGTTAAGTAGGGGGTGGATAATACTGTGACTGAAAAGCACAGAAGCTTAAAAGGGATCTGCTGCTTTAGCACCTTATCAACAACAGGCATCTTCAGTGTCTCATATTGATGAAATGCCTTASCACACCTTTTCTCTATACATATGCCAGTTTCTCTAGGCCATTTCTCTAACTTTTTAGACCACTGATTTACAAGACTGCAAGCCTGTGGGGGAAAGATGGACAAGTGAAAAATTAACCTACCATAGTTCATGCCTGATTGTCACCAGTTTTGAGTGTATTGCTTTTTTTCACATCCTCAAAATAGGTCACTTATTTCAGTGCAAGGAAATACTTTTGGTATAAAGACAATTTTTATTTAGTATCAGAGAAATGGGAAACCTTAATGCATTATTGTATCAGATTGGGTTGCTCWGAGAAAACAGTGCTGTGTAATCAGACAACAGGAAGATTTTTGGAATGCTTGTTTTGCCTGCTGCAAGATCCAATAAATAATTAAGCAAATAGTCATTAAAAACAAAAACAAACAACAACCCACACAGTATGAGTTCCATGGCTGTCTGGTGTAATTTATAAAAAGTTAGGACACAGCTAGGGAAAAAAAAAAAAAAGCTTTCAGTCAATTTATCCTTTTACAGTTCTTTTTCATGCTTAATAAAGTATACACATAGTTTATTCCATCTCTGTGCTACTGTAGGCAAGAATTTTCCAGAAATACTCATATCCATCTTTAGTTTATTGCATGGATTAGAGGGAAAAAAAATAATATTGCCTACATATTTGGAAAATACCAAAGTGTTTGTTTTTGTTTTCCCTCAGGATACAGATGAGTTTATCTTGCCCACAGGAGCCAACAAAACTCGAGGCAGATTTGAGTTGGCCTTTTTTACCATTGGAGGATGTTGCATGACAGGTAGGTGGTTGTGGTTTTCACTTTTCTCACCTGTCCAGGTAACAACTATGCACACAGCAACTGATGAGATTGCAAATGTCTTTTTCTGCAAGGCATTGTCTGTTCTAGTCATAAGTAAAGACTGAATTCTATTCTCAGTATATGCWTCTTATATTGTTTGTGGGTTTTTTTGTTCTTCTTCTTCTCAAAAAGTAATAACTGATATTATTCCAACAGGGGCAGCATTTGGTGCACTGAATGGTTTGAGACTTGGCTTGAAGGAGACACAGAATATGGCATGGTCAAAACCTAGAAATGTACAGTAAGTGTTTCATCTAAAAAAGCCCCTGTACTTCTTAGTGAGAGTTGTTTCTTCCAGCTTAAACAAGATTAGATCTAAATATACTGGAAAAATAAATGTTTTGGGGTTTTTTTCTCTAGTGGTGACAAAAGGGAGTCAATATTTGTTTTCACTAAGTAATGACATGTTTTTAGTTATAATGGTGTTCAGTTCAACCTTTCTGCTTTTCATTTAGTCACAATTGGTGCATCCTTTGACTTTCCTTAAATATTTGAGAATTAATTGCTACTTTGATGTTTAATTACTACTTTGATGTTTACTAAAAATCTACTTCAAAGTCAAAACAGTGGTTCTATATGTTGAAATATTCCCACAAGYAGCAATGTTTGCTTTGAGCTATTTTTTACTATAATTTATCTGAAGGCGAGTCTCCTTTCCCAAGCTTTTCAAAACCAGGAAAGGATTAAAATGCAGGAGCTGGGCCTGCCTGGATTTGCATTAGGGATGACATTGGTGCATGCTGCTGAGCAGGCATTGCATGGAGGAAGCTGATCTGGATTGTGGCATCCATGAACACTCATGACATTGCCATATTCTCACYTTACCTGATTGTTTGAAAGAGCACAGAAACATCTGTTTGAAACAGGATGCCTCTTCTTAAAATAATGGTGGTGTRGACATAGCTATAGAAAAACCTAAGTGAAAGAGAAATAGGAAACCAAAGGAGCAGAATAACTGGGGGAAAACGATTTTCACTCYCAGAATATTTTGGAACAAGGGAATTTTAGAGGAGAAATTTAATATTTCCTGGTATAGTTTATATATTTATGGTTTTTAATAGTTTCTGTATTCATTCCCTTCTTTATCAAAATGGTCACCACTACAATTACAACTCTTTCATAACATTCTAGATGAACAGAATTGTATTTTATGTGGTTGGAATGAGCAGAGTTGAACAAAACCATGGTGTTAAGCACAAACTTTGGCAGGTCAAGCCCAGGAGGTGGCAGTCAGTGCACACRCTGCTCTTATCTTGGCCCTGCAAGGGAAAGGCCTGCTGAAGGTCATCACCTTCCAACAGTGCACTGAGTTCTGTGTTTTSTTTATCAGATACAGAGAACAGACTTGCCTAGATAAATTTCTTCAAAAATTTATCCTTAATGTACCCAGATTTTTTTAATGAATTTGAATTTTGCTGTTATTCCCCTGTCATCAAATATCTCACAGTATGTCATGGTTATTAAAACTAATTTTCTCATCAATTCAGAGTTAATGTAGTTAAAAAGTGAGGCTGGGGATTGTATTTAAGGAGAAATTGTCAATACTGTAGACTCTTGGACTTCTTTTCTCATGTTTCAAAATGAGGTTTTCCATTATTGTTTAGTTCATTGCCTAACCATAATCAGTAATGACCTGTGACCTAATGAAAACTATGAAAAAAGGTAAAAATAGCAGAAAATCAAATCAGAAGGAATATAAAGCAATGAAAGTGTCACACACAATAAACTATGAACTCAGTGCCAGTGGTAGTCAGCTGTCCAGAGCAATACTATGCCTGTGATAGTGTTACACTGCTGGGAGATAAAGACCAGTCATTTCTTCTGGCTGCTGTTGTCACCGTTCTGGAGACAGCTGGTGCCAAAAAGAAGTGKCATTGTGCTTCTCTGAGAGCGCACTAAAGATTTTCTTTCCCTCTTTAGTGCTAGTCTGGAAGCCTACATGCAGACCYCACATACAGACACACCTCTTGGCCTTTGCTGAAAGCTGAGTGRACAAATGGGATTGAAGGGACTGCCTCTTTTCTTCCTGATTTGCTGCAGCCCAGACATTTTTATTACCCATTCCATATGCTYAGGCATCCCCACATTCCCTGACATGTGGTCCTTGTAGAGGAGAATTGAGGCTTTCTTGGAGACCTTTTACCCCGTTAAGTCTACATACAGGTCAATTCCAGGAGTTGTGTGTAGTTACCACATAAGGAAGGAGAACTCAAGTTGGAAGTCATTTGAAGGGAAGATATTTGAGTCTTGGCAACAGTCAAGTTTGCTTTGAAAAGAGAGGAAGTTTTTCTTAAGACATGATAGGACTGAATATTTGCTTTCAAGAGCTTTTAGTTAAYTATTGCAGTTTTATTAACCAAACATATAGTGTAAACAAACAAGCCCTACTATCAAAAACACTGCCTTGATGTAAATAGAGTGCTAAAGGTTTTTATACTTTTTTAACTCCTTTATAGAATTCTAAATATGGTGACAAGGCAAGGAGCATTATGGGCTAACACTCTGGGATCACTGGGTAAGTAAAGTCATTCCTTTATAGGGAAAGCAATTTAAAGATGTAATTGTTGAGAAAGTTAATTTGTGTATTATCTGAACAAGARTATTCTCTAAACTTTCATTATTAAATCCATCAGGTAAAAGTGCAGGTTTTTTTTCTTTGGGACATGAGGGCATTTCAATAGACATCAAAAAGGAAATTAAAGGCTAGAATTGGATCTGCAGTATAAGGAACCTAAAGCCTTTAATTAACCCAATTTGTTTACTATTCATTTACTATTTTTATTTACTATTACAACCCAAATTGTTTACTATTTTACAAACAAACTCGAGCTGTACTGGAACTAACTAGAAATTATAGTTAATGTTTACTTGTTAATAAAGTAAAAAAATATATTTCTGAAATATAATATAAATATTTCTTTAATAACCTACATCAAGACTCTTTGGTCATGTGATCAACTGCGTGATGTTTGTTTCCTGTTAGAGTCAACAAAATGCTTGAAGAAGAAATGTGATAGTSACTAGAAAGATTTATCCTTTAATGRTGGTACATTAGCTAGAAAAATTAAATGATACCACCCACTCTAAACCTAAATGTTGCTTATAACTAATGAGGGTTAGAAAAAAAGAGAAAAGAAAATTATCATGATTTATGAGAAAAACTTCTGTAAACTGAGGTTTGGGTGGGGAGGGAGTTATGAAACAAAATCATGTCAGTTGCCTCAGAAAAAGAAGATTATTTCATAAAAGTCAGTGAAATAACTAATGCCCTAGRGATTACAAATTTTTGTCCTCCCCCTAGTCTTCCACAATCTTAAAAAATGAAAACTGACACAGTTACTTTGAAAGAAGAAATTAARAACTGATGAAACTATTTTGAAGAAAAATAATGATGGAACTCATTGTCCTACAAAGTTGTAATAGGAGTTAGCAATATTTAAATCAGAGATTTAAATATTAAACACATTATAACCCAGTCTACATGTATTTTTTTACCTTTTCAGAAATGCATCAAAGCATAGGCTAGGTTGCATTTATGACAGTTTATTTCAGTCTTATTTCTGAAGAGCAGATTAGCTGCCATTAAACTCAGGCATTAGCTTTTGAGGCATAATATAGAGGGCATGGTTAGAGACAGAATTCTGAACTACAGCAAGAGTGGCACTTTTTCCATAAGAAATGTWTATTGCCAAGTGGGTTTTATTATGCCATTTTTTGTTTGGATTTTTCTTTTTTTTTGTTCCAAATCTAATGAAAACACGTCTGAGAAATGAGACACAGGCACACTGCAGTTCAAGGTTTCAGTTTAAGTGACACATTAACAGGTTTTTTCAGCTGTGTTTGAAGAAAGATTACTCAAGAAAATGTTTGTGCATTCCAGTAACAAATTGTTATTTTTCTTACAARATATGGCCTCCAAAATCACAGAGTTAAGCAGAACTTTATATTTGGGGTTCTGGTAGAGCTCTGTCTGTCCCAGCTACCAGAGAAATTCTTTTCAAGGATCTGAATAATTTTTTTATCTTACTGGACTTGTGCAGCATTTATGTACCTCAGAGGTTCTTTGTCACTACTGACAGTTCTAGTCATTCGGTTGCTGAACAGAGGCAACATCTGTGTTGAACTATTTYTAAAAATTGTGTTAAATTCAGCTTTTCCTTCCCTCAGTATTAATCTACTTGCTGCTAAGACAAGCTAAAATACCCTTGCCTGTCCTGATTGGAGAATGATGGTGCTGTTCAACTCATTTACATTGTTATGGTTGTTTATGAAGGATTTACTGTCTTTTAGCMAAGAAAAGATTTTAAATTATTGGAAGGCAAAGAACAAATTAAATGGCATTGTCTTTATGACTTTAAAATGATGACACACTGCACTGTTCCTTACCAGCATGAAATATGAGCATATCATGAGGGGTGAGGATGGGGGGCTTTTCCCTTCATCAAAATGCATAAATGATAAATACATCCATACTAAAAAGCCCATGCTTATTCTTTCTAGTCCTTTCCAGGACAGTCCTTAAAGTTATCCCAAAGCAAAAGGCCCTTTGGGGATAAAGATTTCATCCTCAAGCAGAGGAGAAACAGCTGTAAATGTCAAATCCCAAGCATTCTAATAGGCTTTTTCAAAAGAAACATAGCCCATTGTACTCCAGCTCTTGCTGATATGATATGAATGCTGTACTTAACTCACATTTCATCACTGTCACACAGTGGACAGCAATTATCTCTGCTACCTTGAAAGTGTTCGGTTTAGTTTCATCCCATCCACAAAAGACAGTGTGAAATTGGCAGTACTAATTTAAACCCTCAAAAGTCTTTTAAACAAAGTCAATTTAGCAAAATAGGCCTAAACTTTAGTCAGTGCTTTACATCCCATATTGGCATGAAGAATGCTACTTTATAACCAAATTATAGCTCAAGAAGGAAGAAATAGCTATAAAGAGGTCTGGAAAAGAAACACCAAAGAAGAGATTTTGCAGAGGATTCCCTTTAAATAAGCAGAAAATCTGTGCTTCAGAAACATAGTCTAAATAGCTACCCCAAACCTGGATTCTAAGCTTTGGGCCTCARACAATGGAAGGTTTTTTTAATCTTTTTTCTCCTCTCAGCTCTACTTTACAGCGCATTTGGAGTCATCATTGAAAAAACACGAGGTGCAGAAGATGACCTGAACACCATAGCTGCTGGAACCTTGACAGGAATGCTATATAAAAGCACTGGTAGAGTAGCAAAATATTTCTCCTTTTACTTTTTTTGTGCACTGTCCTACTTGTTAGGATTGTCRTTACTTTTACTAAATACTGTTCTGCTCTGAAAATTGACAGTGTAAAAATGGCTATTAGCTCAATGTACCCTAACCCACAATGTTTTTCTTACAACTAARGCTACTTACAGAAAACTTGCCCTAAAAAAAAAAAATCCAGTTGAATTAATACCAGCATGGATTTATGGTGATTTTGCTGATGCAAACGGAATTGTTTGTAGGAGAGAGGGTCTGAGCTTCATCAGCAAAAGGCCTATCAACACATGTTCCAAGTTTAACAATTGGAGGTATCATCTTTTTTAGAGGATTGCTGGGTACCACAGACAGACATTACCACATGGAAGAAAGTCATGTGTTTTAAGTAACTCAGTAAATGTTTGGTTGTATGAGTCACCTGCATTTTATAGAGGAGATAATGCAAGAATTAACCTATGTATTTTTGTCTTAAGCATTCCTGAAGGCCATCTTTGCATATGGGGYAAAACAGTTTGAGTAATTCTCTTTTCCTGATTGTTTAGACTACCTGAAGCCACAAATAATTGGCTTGAGCAGCCTTCATAAATATGAGACTTAACTTTACAGGCACATGGCTCTCCTATACTCCATTACTTCCTTGGGATTTCATGAGTGATATGACAGATTACCGAGAACAGCTAGAAAGGGTAGCATGTAGAAGCCTAGTGTTTTCTGTAGCAGTGTATTAATAAGGAGAACTATCACCTTACACTCCAGCAGAAGCATCCCCCTTACCTTTCAAAAGTATAGAGCTGGCATTCTGTGTAATCTTTTTTTGGCACAGTGCAACCACAGAGAACTACTTCAATCACATGCACAGTCATCTGACACTGCTACAGTTTTTCTTACCAGAACACAGTGGGACTTTTTGTTTTGTATCAGAAGATCTACAGARCTAATAGTAGCCCTGATCAAGGCAAATGAAGGCAGTAAATCTCTATTCATTACAGTATTGTATTTCAAGTGTGTGTYGTTCACATGGACCATAGTGCAGAGAAACTGCTGCCTCTCCTGTSACCTTATACCAAAAAACCCTTTCTTATTCTGTATGGTAAAACTTGCAAGTTTTGCCATTACCTTGCATCAATACATATTTTTACCTTAAAACCTTGAATATCTAAACTGTATTTAAACCATGCARAAGATCAGTCCACATTTGTGACATATCAAGACTGCAATAATTTCCTATGTTACATGGAATGCAACATGTTGTGTTGTGTTGGCTTTAAGAAAAGGAAAAATTTAGAAGCTGTCAAGGACTCTTAGTTATGAATCTCCCTACTTTAGTGTCAGCTGGAAGCTCACACAAATGTGCCATTGCAAATCAAGGCTGTTCTATAATCCACAAAGGGTGGATACAAARTTGCAGGGGGTGCTGTTCAAATGCTCACATTTCCCACTTCCATCATTCCTGCTTTGTAAAGAGATCAGGAACATAYTTAAGAAGAAACTGGACAATGTATGGCAGGTATTTCATTATAACTACATGTCTAAGCACAGCACTGATGGAAGAATCACATCAGCAGCCCTGCTGCACTGAAAAGCCTTCTTGTGTACTCTGCAGAGCCTAGATTGAATATCTGAAACAAACGATTAGCATTTGATGAGTGGATGGAAAAAAATAATGGGAAGACTTTGTGAGGGCTGAGATTGGTTGCCCCAAACTGGTCCCAGTTTTCACAATTTGTCCTTGTAAAAGYGTTAATCATTACCGAAATGCCAGCAGTCAAACAGAATGAGCACGTTCTAAGCCATTGATTGTGAGCAGTTTCGTGCAAAGCTACTTGACACAGCTTGTGTGGGAGAAGATAAGAGGGGATTGAAAACTCTGCAATTGAGGACTGTGGCAGTTCAACCCTCTCCCTGTGTTCATTGGCAGTGCCTTCAATCACTGGAAGTTCCCCATCGAAGGCACTGAAGCAGTTAAATCCCCATTAAAAGCAGCTGGGCTCCTTCTCAGCATTGCTGCATGGCTTAGGTTAACAGCCCCTGCATTGAGTGYGGGTGGAAAACTGATGGGAGGAATTTTGAAACATCTGCTTCTTGATTCATCTGACCAAAGTGATCTCCAGCTTTCACATTTATTTCAATTTAAATTAATTGCCACAATTACTGACTAGATTTTAGCCCAAATGCAGCAATAAGAGTACCTATTAATTTGTTCTACCCATCTTACAACCTTATGGGAGCAACTTTTTGAGCTCATCACTTAATTTCTACCCAGAACATTCAGTTTGGGTAACAGTTAAAATAAAACCCTTTGTGTTCCTCTGCCAGTGGTGTATGCAATAGAAATTTTACAACAACTCACTCAGTTCGAGTTTTGCTAAAAGGGGGTCTGATATCCTAAGTCCACAAAGATGGCTTTTCCATTTAGTAAGATACTATTCTTTACTCTTCAATTTTAAGCAAGGGCAGAAATTAATATCTGTTATGCCAGATGTTTTCTGATAAATGTTACAAAGCAYAAACACATTGAACAAATGTTTAACCTCCTTGCATGCATTTTGAGCATCTTTTCTAAACCAGCCATCTTTGTTTTCTCATAATCGTGTTAGTCATTGGAAGTAACAGAAAAAAACCCAAACAAAAATGATTATCACTGTGCACTGTCACTGTTATACCCTCCCACCATGAGAATGCACGTAGATCCACTTGTCACAAAGTACAGCTGGCTGAGGCTCCTACATTCCTCAAGCATGCAGGATTGATTACTCAGGAAAAGAYACTAGGTGGGACTTTTGGCCTGACCCAGTGTGACAACCATTAATTTCTCACTGGAATTCTTAACAGACTTAGTAAGCAAAACAGCTAACTAACCTTTACCTCTTATCTGAGGGTTACACAGGTTGTAGATGWTCTTTTTCTTGGATAATTATTTTCCTTTCTTGAGGTTAGAGGTAACAGGAACAAAAGCAAAGTAACGCTTTAGACAAACGAAACTCCTTAGTTTACTTTTGCACTGTAGGAACCCGATCTTAGGTACAGCATCTTGTGCCTTTGAAACAGTAGATGTTACATATTTGGTACATAAAATGGTGTGTTTCCAAAAATGTCATTAGAAAATGACATCAGACCACCCACAGATGTTCAAACAAATGACTGCTTGATGGTTCAGATGGTCTGGTTACTGAGCTTGAATTTGGAGAAAAACTGAGATTGCCTTGTACATTTGAGAAGTGACCCCTTTAAACCATTTTAAAGTATTTTTGTTCCTGAAAGCCCAGAAGGAAGATATGCTTTTTTCATTCAGAGTATCTGACAGAGATTGGAAGACAGAAAATAATCAGGTCAGGTYCTAAATGGAAGATTTTGCCCTCATGGTTTTCCCTTCTGGTACAAGTGCAGTTCGGTGTCAGGAGTGGCTTCTGCCATGATGAAATGCAGAGCTGTGCTGTTGGAATGCTGTGTGTCATGGCACAGGGCACTGGAATGCTGAGCTGTGTCATGGCACAGTGTGTGCTGGAACCTACTCAAAAGGCACAGAGGAGGGACAGTATTTGGTGTTGAACGGGTGCAGCAGCTAAAGCCAGAGAACCAATTTCCCATTTAGAGAGCATCAGGTCTATCTTCAGAAATCCACAGAAGTTCTCAAGTATTGTGCAAGGTGCCTGATCTCAAAGTACCTGCTTCCAGAAGTGTCTGTCAGCTGGAACCTTTATCTTACTGGGACATGCAAGATTAGGGACTTACCGCCCTGTTTCAGCAGGGTTTGTCAGGGCAGACCTGGTATCAAAGGCTTGCAGAGRGTGATTGCAGAGGAGGGGTGGGAACGTGTTCTATCATGCAAACACAGCTTGGATGGGAGTGGAGAATTTGTTGGGGTTATTTTTTGCTAACAAGTTAATTTTCCCAGAGGGCCTAACATTTTCTGCCCAGCAACTGGGCTGTGTTCTGAAGTGCCTTACTGTTTGAAGTCTGCCACAGACCTGGACATGCTTACTCAAATGCAAATCTGACCAGCTAGGGAAAGGAAAGTTTTYTTTCCCTTATGTTGGAATTACTGTGGGTAATTGAGAAACCAGGAGCAACTTCTGCTGCTGCAAAAAGAGACATTTATRGTATGCAGAAGCATACTATAGAGAACCTGGCAAACAAACACTTCATATTTTCTTGGATATTTTCTCTTCAGTCATGCACCTATACCAAGTGCACAAGTTTAGTCCCTGTTCATGAAACATCTCCAGCAATGTCCCTAAGTCATCTGCAAGCCTTCAGATGGCTTTAGGCCCTCTGGCTGACCCTTTGTCCATGGGTTCAGAGCTGCCATCCTTACSTGGCTGGCTCAGCACATGAGAACACCAATGTTCATTGTCTTAGAAGCAGCACATAAATCCACATGGGTGCTAGAAAGAAGCTCAGTGATTCAGATTAAAGATGATACCTTCCTTTTACAATSCTGACTTCACAGAATCTGGAGCCAGGCTTCAGATCTGCCTTCAGCTGCCTGTTCTTGCATAGGAAGAACAATATTTTWAGGGGAAGGGAGAGGAATTGAGCCTGGGGTCTGAGGGAAGAGCCTACAGGGATAGTCATAGCTCTGTACTGCATCGCATTCTTTCTGTGGAGCTGTTCCACATTTGCTTGCACTCCCAGTGGTCATGAGCCCCTTTTGGGAGTTTCTGCTGTGATCTCTTGATTCCTGATATGTACAGCAGAAAATTGGCCTCTAATGTTGTATTAATTTACCCCAGCAGGAACAAGGAGTCAGTATTTTTACAGATTATCTCAAATACTCGTTTTGCACAGAGTGTCCTTTAAATTTCATCTGTGGCTTTTTGCCAGACACTGCTTGCACACGGTTAGTTTTGTGTACCCAGCTGCAAGCCCTTCATATGAAAAGCTTTTTGTGTAACAAATTCAGGATCAATTAGCAAACACAGAAGTACATTTGCTTTCCTAAATGCTGATTTAGGCATGCAGAGCATATTCAGTAGGGTTTTCCTAAGAGCTGTTGAATTCTCAACAGTTACAGCAGTGAACTCAGTCTTATCCCCTAAAAAACTCTCCAGTTGTCACCACTAGTTTGGCAATGAAATTTCTAGAGACTGTGGCTAGACATGGCTTCTAGTACCAAGTCCCAGTTCTGCAGTTTCTTTGTTTCCTTGCATGCCTGGGCAATGTGGGGAGGTTCAACAACTGCAATGAAACCCATTCAACCTTGCAGCACAGGTAACAGTCTCAGTCCAGCTGATACCAACAGTRTCTTGCCTCACTAAAAGCTTAAAAGCAATTCTGTGAGACAACTTTATGACCCATAATGGAAAAAAAAATCTCTTTGTAATTACTGAGTTGCATTCGTTTTCAAGTTTGAGGAACCTGAATTGCACTGCCAGTTTCTCCAATAAAGCAAGGTTTTTTTGTCTTGCTGTCAGCAGAAGCTGGCCTTGTTCTATACACTGTACACATTATCTGGCCTGGTTTAACTGCAATGATAAACATTACAGAATCAAACTCACTGAAGTTTTCCTAGCATTGAGGGTCATACTCCCAGGTGTTCTGTGCATTTAGAGTGAATTATGGGAGCTCTACYGAGGCACAGCATTTTGCTGTTTAGTAAAAGCAACAGAAGTCTTTACATGTACCCCTGTACACCCCAGCCCTCACATGGATGGGATGGAGGTGGGATGCCACCTGACACTCAGCTCCAGCCAGGTGCACTGCCTGCAGGCAGTAGCCAAACTTGCCCTATATTTCTGCCTTACACTTCTGTGCTCACCAGCACCTTMAAACTTTAATCACCTGTGTGACTCAATTTTTGCCATTGCAAGGTGACCATTTTGAGTATTAAGACAAGTAAGAATAAAGAAAGCTGTTCAATGTACATCCTAGTAAATTCTTGCCAGTTAATTTTTTATCAAAAGTTTTAAAATTCCAAAGACACAAAAGCAATGATAGGTTCTCATKAAGGCCTTAATGAATCCCTGGAGCCTAATGTCATGTTCATATCAGCTGCTGTTTTGTTCACCTATTCCTCTCCTGCCCTTTCTCCTTCTGCACAGAACTAGTTACCATAACTGAAAACTTCATTTGYAAACTTTATTGGAGTTGTTCTTCTAGTGGGAGGAGAACATATCTAACTGTAAAARCAATCATATTAAGGACAGATGGAATAGAGTAAGTAGGACTTGGGAAAAGCCAYCTTGGCTTCCAGTGCCCTGTAATGGTTACCTGAGGCAGTAGTGCTAACATAGTTTGAGATGAAGTCATCCCAGCAGAATTAGTGTCAGGGTCAGGAATGACCAACCATGAGCCTGGCAGCAGGTTTAAGAGGAAGGTAGAAAAAGCACAGGGACCCTTTGTGGAGGGTTACTCAAAAAAGGACTGTTCATTAAGACACCTCTGGATTTAAACAGCTTCTTGAAAAGATGCTGTTTACTGACCATTTCCTCCAGTGTAACACTAATGAGCTGTAATGTGTTTTGTTTTCCAGGTGGAGTGCGTGGGATGGCACGAGGTGGCATCGCAGGTCTGACACTGACCGGCCTCTACGCCCTGTACAACAACTGGGAGCACATGAAGGGCTCCCTAGCCCGGCAGTCCCTGTGAGCAGGGCAGAGGACATGCTTGCTTAGTCACCAATCAAATCAGTTGTGAGATCTATCTGGTGCCCCTTGCTCTTTTATTTACAATTAGTGTGAAACTGATGGAAGCTGTGCTGGGAGGAACTTCTTGACACGGTGTAGCTGGACTAGCCCTTCCCTCCGTGCTAGCCAGTTGCTGGAGAGGCAACAATATTTGTTGGACTGGCAAGTGAACAGAGTGGCCACCAAGATAGTCTCCCTGCCACGCTCCCCAGGCAGCCCTGGCCAGAGCTGCCAGGCATGCTGGACCCCCATAGCTGCTCCTGCTCGCTGCCAGGTTTGTTGGGGTGCCTGCTAAAGTCTGTGTCCATAGAGCACTCCCTGGAGTCCCAGTGCCTCACGTGGCCAGCCTGGCAGCACAGCCCCAGTAACATGGCACAGGGCAGGGCTTGCTATTCTGACAGCACAAGGCAAGCTATCAAAAGGGACATCATCAGAATAAAAAGGGTGGTACTTACTCAATACCATTTCTATCCTTTGCTCTTCCTGCTATTGATAAGACAAAAGTGTGCTACATCCAGTGACCTRTTTAGGGAATCATTTTAAAGAGCCAATGTGGTGAAATTCTGGGGGGGTTGGTGGGTGAGGGGAGGTGGACAAGCAGGTTGATCATCTCTTATGGGTGATTATGGTAAGGCATACCAGGCCTTGACTTCACTTCCTTATTTACTCTAATAAAGAAGGAGCTGGTTGTTTATGGATGAAATACAGGTGCTGTTGCAGAACAACTGCCAGTGGATTATTGAAACACTTGGGTGCTCCAATATCTCAGAATACAATTAGAAAACAAAAAGTATAAAGACTCCAGTAATTATCTGTTACAGGACTTAAAATTAGAAAGAAACTTTTTGCCTGAGGTACCATTTGTAGGTTATAGGCAGAATGAAGACTATGATGAAGCCACACTTTCTCCTGTGTTGAAATTAGACCATGTACCAAGCATCATTTGCAGAGAAATTAAACAGTAAGTTGGGAATTAGTTCAGTAATTAGAGTTACTGTACAACAACTCATTCCTTCCATATTTAAATAATTAAACAACTGAATTATTAAAGAGGTCTGAGGACAGAGAAAGCAGAGCAAGGGAAAACCAGGAAACCTGCTGGTCAGGAGACAACTTAATGCATACCAAATTTACTTCTGAGTTTCTGCTACTTTTGAGTTTCAGCTCTTGAGAATTACACTGCACCCAATAAAGTAAAAACAACAAAAAACAGTAAAGGGAAGGTGGTAGCACTTACCTTCCCCCAAGAAGAAATWCAGCTTTGCTAAGAACCCTCCTCAGGAGGAAATAATTACTGACACCRGCTTTTTATAGAGCAAACGCTCCAACTAACAAGCCCTCGCAGCTGAATTCAATTAGCTTTGCTTGGATAMCAGGTCAAATTAGATGCTTTATGCCAGTGCTTAAAGTAGCATGAAGAAAACAGGCCTTTTCTTACCCCTTTGGTCAAAGCTGGTTTTTGTTAAGCCTTATATTTCAGTGTTTAGTGCTCTGCATGTTACTGTTGTGGTGTGAGAGCTGGCCTTTCTAGCATGCAAGTTTTCTAGACACTTGCAGGACTGAAACGTGACCCAGGAACTGTTTGCCCTAATTGAAGCTGGAAAACTTTAATCTAAATTGAAGATTAACAAATGTATTTCCTCCTTCAGGTGCACTGGAGATAACAAAGAAACAAGCCTTTTCAGGTTTATAGTTAGCACAAACCTTAAGGCTAGGCTGACTCTTGAACAACCTTGACATGTTATCTGGTCTGCAGTGTCCTCAGATGTTGTGGAATTGCTCATTTCAAGGGCAGAACTGAGAGCATTTCTCTGAAACATCTGTGTTACAGCTGTTCGGAGTTTGGTTCATAATCTGTTTGTATGTGGAGTGATCTATAGCTTGAGTATGAAACACAACCAGCAAGAGGCAGCGGTGAGGGAGGTGAATTGTATGATACAATACAGAGAATGTAGTCACAGTGTTCAGTTTACTGGCAATCAGCATAGAGTTGCTGCTTCAAATTGTGAAGCAGCAAAACTATCTCCAGGTTCACTAGGAATAGAAGTATGTAAAATCAAGTTGAAAGCAGAATTTGGCTCGAGTTAGAGCCCTCCCATTTATTCYTCATAAATGTGAGCATGGGAGACCTTGGCTGTCTTAAAGAGCAGGGTTTTGGGGCCAGTCAGTATCTTTGCTGATAGATCCAAGGCAGCTTTGCATGCTGCAGCACCAAATGAGGGAGCTGAGACAACAAGTGTAGTGAAAGGRTTTTGAGTCTTGTGAAGCCAGTTTTGCTTAGTCTTTGGAACAGAAAGGCAAATCCATTTGCACCATTCCCTGTCAGCAAGTGACTTCTCWTACAGTTGAATTTGTTGAAAAATCACTACTTAAGGTAGACATCTCCAGGCACCCTGAAGCAGAACCAGCTTCTGAAAACCAAAGGCAAAGGTATGTTAGGACAGCACAATGATCCAGTATTCAGTCTGTGTCCTGGGATCTAATCTGGAACTTCAAAAGGAGGAGAWAAATCCTTTTGTATGCTTTAACAGAAGATTACCCCTTTGCTTAATAAATTCTAGATAGGAAACCGGTATGTTTTAAGTGGAGCTGTGTGTACTGTCTGTGAGYATTGGTCTGTGCTGTTAAATGCCAGCCAGTGCAGGGACACCAGAAGGTACCCCAACCCTTTTTGGTACTTTCCCAGCATTATTAATACCTGCTGTGTGTTCCTCCTGGGTAGATCCCCTTCTGTCTGCCCCCTCTCYCCCTGCTCTGTGGGAACAGCTGTCCACTCACTCCACAGCTGGTCTGAGGACAAGTGAAGGGGGCTGGTGCCCCAGGAACCTGTGGCCACACTGTTCAGAAAGAAGTGGGAGGAAAGGAAGCATTCCTCAGTACAAGGCATCAATCTGGTATCTCAGCTTGTTCAAAAAAAAGTTCTCCAGCCCTTTGAGAACCCGAGAATAGCATTCTCTGTTCTGGCTACCTGTCCTTGTTATCTTGGGATAATTAAAAAGTATTTTGTCCCTCTCTTTGAAAGCTAAACACTCAGGATACACATTCAAGAGTTCTGCATGTGACTACTAACAATAGAATTTACAGTCCACTTTAAAAAAAAAGTGTGTGTGTATGTCTGTGTGTGTGTGCATGCATATCCCCACATGAAATTCTAAGGTATTGTGGTTTAAAGGCTGCCAGGCCCAGCTGTAAATATTCTCTTATTGAACAATGCAGGCTGGAGTTCAAATAACRGAAAATCCTCAGAGGAGGAACCAATCACACAGGGATGCTGATGTTCAAACACCAGYAAGACAGAGAAGAACTCACTTCCAATTGCACAGCCAGACCACAGATGTTGTTCAGTCATGACAGGACCAAATGCTACTAAAATCCATAAATCCTCTTGACGTATTCAAGGGTGGGAAGAAGCAAATGGGTCATTCTGTCCAAGTCGGTATTTCTTCCAACAGCTGAGTAAAGCCCAGGTGACTGAGACACACCGGCTGTGTGTCCCGTGGCTGACACTGCAAAATGGTGCCTGACTGGAGTTTCCCATGAGGTGTGTAGGGGTGGGCCTGGTCCCAGAGCWCCCTGTTTGGAAGCTCAGTGCAGCTCCAGGCAGTGGTGAAATGAACTAAAGCACATGAATCCAATCAGGATGGAAGCACGAGGGCAGCAGCTTCCAGAGGCAAACTGGCAAGGTGCCACAGCAGCTTTTGTTAACCATCTTGCAAATGAGACATAACACACACTCTGGTTGCAACTCTTTTTTAATGGAAAAGACTAATCAATGTTTTACATAAATATCAATTAGTGACAACAAGTCAGTTGAGTAAGTAAAGGAATACATACCCCAAGTCTTAAAGGCTCATAATGAACTGACAAAGTAGCACACAATGACAACTACAAGGAATTAAGTAGAAGAGGTGGGCTGCACATCAATCACCTTCATTAAGTTCAACTGCTAATCACATCAGGCTCTTATTGGAGTTAGTCACAGTGCAGTCTTCCMATACAGCAACAAGGACACATGGGAAGGGTAAAGTGAACTTCTGAAACACCACTCTGCCTCCAGCAGAAAGCCCTGTCTATGAAAGTACAAAAGCCTCAAGTGTTTTGCTGATGTTAAGCCCTTKCAGGGTCTGGTTTCAGATGTGCAGTCTCCCCTTCTCAGACTAAAAACTTACTTTTAAACAAATGCACAGGATCGACCAGACAGGAATGTGTTCACACTGCAAAGGTCAGCTCTTAATAATAATTTCTTTTCTACAGGGTTGTGAAGAACTCAGATCACTTTAATTCCCAGGCAGGCTGCAGGGATGGGGAGAGGAGGGCAAATTTTCATAGTCATTAAGAGCAATTTGTCAAGTAAAAGCTGCACTAGAAACTATGGAACTTCACAGTTTTTTCCATAGAGCCCGATAGGCATGATCCACATTTCCATCCAGTGCGTTTGTACTCATTCCTACAAGCTCAAAAGGCTGAATATCTGAAGAGGTATTGCTTATATTATGTCCACAGCTTCAGGGATCTGAGTTACTGGACCCCGCTTTCACATACATAATCACATGGAAACCACAGATTGAATACCTTTAAACGGCACCAGTGGGAGCCACAGTTTGCCAGGTTAGTTTCTCMGTAAAACAGCATGGCATCAATCTGCTTAAAGGCATCTAATTCCCCAAATATTACCTTTAAATATTATGTAGCTAAGATGCCTGCTTTCCAGTGGTTTAGTCAATAATTCATTGTAACTTATCTGGAACTAACAGAATCACATTTTGTTTTACAGCTTTTTCAGTGACATTCAAATAGTTTTTAAATACTGGGGACACAGTAGGATCTGATCTACTGGTSCATGAAAATTAACACCCCACTCTGTTCTCTGACTGGCCCAAAAATTCACAAGAAAAGTTTTGATTTAAAAGTAAGTTACCAATTCTCCTGTCGCATGTTAGGTCCCATAAATCTTTATCTTTTTGAAGCCTGAACTACACATACTCATCTGGGAAATGCACCAACACAAAGTGCAAATGAAACCTCCATAAAACAAATCGCTTCCAAGTACAGCCTAAGTAAGTTGGAACCCCATCCATGACAAGGYTGTAGCAGCTGAGAGGAACAGGAGCACTTCTGAAGTCACTCTCAAAGGTGGACGTTGCACAGCACCAGGAAGATTCTGCTTTATACCTGCACTGGCCTCAACACAGTTCAAGTGACAACCCATTAAAGATCCTTGTATGCCCATTAACAGATACAAATTTGCTAACACCTCTGTAGATCAGATTGCTTATGCTCAGTGGGTTTACATTTCAGAATTAATAACAAAAAGGGAWGTTCTGCACCATAACTCTGTTAGATAAGGAATCTTTCCTTTTGTTATAATTTCAGAAGAGAAAGCAGACGGCCAAACACAAAACACAAGCACTCAGCTGGCTGCAGTCACTCAGCATGATGTGCAACTGACAGGAAGGGGATGACTTCAACACTTCCAGTTGTTCACATCTAAACAAATGTAAAATAGGGTTATTCTTGAYAACCAGAAAGCAACACTTGGAAAAAAGAACCAACTATAAGAGACCCTGAGAAAAAAGTGATACTAACATTCCTCCTAGAACTGAGAATCCTGGCATTTTGGGTTTGAAGTACTCCTGCTAAGGATCACTTTCATTAATTTCAAAAACAAAGAGTTATCATCAGAAAGGAAAAACATGATGTCAGCTGTAAATACATTACTGAGATAAGAAAGAAGCTGCCTGGACTTTACACATTAACTCCACATCCTAGTTACAATCAAAGTTACCAAGTGTCAATCAGCTGAGAGATTTACACAAGACCAGAATTAATTTCCTCCCTGGCTTGTCATCAAAAGAGGAGGAATAATAACAAAGGAGAAGGGTCCAAGCTGTTACAAGGCTCTATGGGGAGGGGGAGTACAGTACTATGCTGTTACATCACATTTAAAGAACTGAAGATGGAAGATGGTCAGTGTCTGTTCTGTACCYCCAAGTTAAGTTTAGGCTCAGCTGTTCTAACACATTCTGTGCATCTTACCTGTAAAGGAGACCGATACAGCCATTTTTCATTATCTCCACTGAGTTTCATACAGGCAAAAAGGTCACAAACTGTAGGAAGGCCAAAGTCCTGAAAGAGAAATCACCTTAATTACCAACCCAAAATATAAATACATTCTGATGTATCTTCAAATTCTGTAAAGTGTTCTAAACCAAAACTAATTTTGAGTCTGAGATTAATGCTTTCTTCATTTAGTATAAYATATTAATTTGTTTAGCACTAAGTAACTAATAATAGTGAAAACATTAGAAGAGGCAAGAAACCTAAAAACTGTCAGTTGGTATTACCCAGAAGAGCTATGACTTTGGAAGAGAAGGAAGTAATTAAATTCAGTAAAGCAATAAACCTGGCACATAAGACACGAAAGTAAAAAAAACTTGGGCTCACTTGTGCTTTCTTGCGCAGAAGCCATTTATCTTCCACTGGAGGAGGGTTTGCATTTTCTAGGTCATTTGAAGTCAACACCCAATTGTTTACATTTAAGGGAAGGTGGAATGGAGCCAAGAGGTCTAGGAAAGGACTCTTGAAACTCTTGTCTGCTTTTTCTCGGCTCTCTTTTTCTTCTGTGCTTTCTGCCTT
Organism: Malurus melanocephalus; assembly: GCF_030028575.1. Taxonomy (NCBI): domain Eukaryota; kingdom Metazoa; phylum Chordata; class Aves; order Passeriformes; family Maluridae; genus Malurus; species Malurus melanocephalus. The sequence continues at coordinate 781,069 of NW_026623378.1, forward strand.
GTGCTCAGCTTTGGCCAGCCAGCTTGTCAGAGGCCTCTCAAGCAATGCTTTCCAGGGTTCTGCAATCTCTGCTGAATAATCTGCTTTCTCTGCACTCACCAGTTCCCCTGGGAGCTGCTGTGTGGGGCTAAGCCAGGAATTAGTGGSCAACTTGGTCTTCTCATGCTCAGGGTCTGGTACATCTTTCTGGCTGACCGGAACTCCATTTTTATCCTTCCCATCTTTCTTCAGAAGCCATTTGCAAAGAGCCTCTTTTCCACAGTTTTCATCACACACACATTCTGAAAAGCTGGCACACAGATCATTAGCTTTGCACACATCTTCCACTTTAAAAGGGGCCTGGGAATGCTGAAGAAGCCAAGCATTTACAGCAGATGTAGTGGGTGATTTCTTTACATCAAGATGCTCATTCAGGCACTTCAGATTCCCCAGGTTCTCAATTTCCACACCTTTGCTCTGGCTGCCACGACAACTGGTACATGTTTCAGCTTTGAGGAGCCAATCATTCAAATTGCATTCTTCCCTAAAAGGTTTAAATTCATTCTTCCATTTCTCATCTGAAGCAACACTTCCATTTTCTGTGTCAGGAGTAAGCAGCCAGTCAGAAAGCTCCATCTCTTCTTGTCCAAGGGATTCCAATTCCTCCACTTTTTCAATAGTAGAAAAGGATGAGCTGAGAGTAGAGGTGGAGTCCTTGCGGCCAGGGGAATCTGTCTTCCCAGCAACATCACGCTGCTGACTGTGCAGGAGCCAGTTCTCCAAATCCTTCAGATTTCCCCAGGCTTGCTCAAAATAACAGACTTTGGAAGAATTCACATCCTAATAAAGACACATTGAAATAYATCTATTAACACTAAAAGACAATGYTTAGTAACTTTGCATAGTTAGAGCTCGGAGCAGTCAGACAATAAGTGCTAAAGCATCAGTTGAACGTGAGGCAGAATGAAGAATACTACAGAAGGTTTCATTCCCACCATATTCTGCCTGCAATTGGATACTGTCTTTTTCCCTCTGTTAAASGGTATATTGGGGCACAAAAGGTTTATTTACCTGGCTGGGCTCTGCCRCACATTTTTGCGTAACCCATTCCTCAAGATTGGTGCTGGGAACATAGGGAGACTGGCGCACAGCCACAGGTCTGCTTCCAAGTAACCAGTCAGCCAGGGAAGCATTCATTGTCCCACAMAGCGTCTGCTGCTGAGAGAGAATGTCCTTGGTTAGGAGAAAGACTAATTGCTGAGGCAATCTACAGTGAACAACAACACAGGCATTCAGCATGCATCAGTATTTCTGCACCGAAAGGAAAAAGAGTTCTTTCTAATAATGAAAAAAACCCATAGGAATTGGATAGTTCCAAAATCAAGGAACATTCAATTTAAAAATTCTGTCAGCCACACTCCACGTACACTTTCATACTATGTTCTTGCCTGTTTGTTCCTGGRGCAGCTACAGTATCAGTTCACTCTGCTCACCACAGCCACTGTTACTGGCTACTCAAGCATCTTCAACAGAAGTCATTACTCAAGCTCACATATCGTGCTTGAGTTCTCCTYTTCCCTTTAATGCAACTAAATACTCACAGACACAGGTCTTAATCTTACCTGCTCACAGTTCATCAGGGCACAGTTCTGCCCTGGGAACCAGGGAGAAAGATTCTCTCTCTCTGAGGTTTGCTGAAAGAAAAAGAAAAATTAATTTAAATCTCCATTTTGTGCAGTTTCTAGGATAAATTCCTCAACAAAGCAGGAATAATAGATACAAGTCTCAGTGTTTTGTGGCTAACAATGTTCTACAATGTTCTCAACATTTACAAACAAAATTGAGAAAGATTGACTATAAAAAATACTACCTTGAGTCTGCTTCCTTTAACAGAATTGTCTCCAATAATACAGGAAATATGCTGCTTACATAAGAATCCAAAAMTACTTTTATCACAGAAAGCATCAACAATGTTTTAATTACTGCCATCTAACAGTAGCAAATTTTCATTTGCTGGAATAGAGTAAGAATAGAGTAGTCATGCCCGCTAGTCATTCCCTCAGCCTCTGCCAAAATACATTAAAACTGAACTCATTATAAGTGAACTCAGTGAAAATGAGAACTACACGCAATAATTAATAAACCAGTGTGTATTTATTATACAGCTAAAATTATATGASTCATGCACAGGATCCATTCAATCTGTCACTAAAAGCAAAAATATCACTTGGAATATATTGCACTACCAAAAAAAAAAATCTAAGGCAAGTATTCCAACCCAGGGATGTCCTGGTGCTTACCATCGTTTTAATGGAACCAAAGGAGGTAATAGCTTGGCGAAGGTAAGATGTGTCAGCCTCAAAATTCAGAATCGAAGACTCTTCAGGTTTAAGTGTAAGACTTCCCAATCTGAAAGAGTAATGTGATGGTTACAGAAAGAAAAAAAAATACAATCTGCTTCATCCATCCTGTTTTGGAAGTAAGTCCATTAYTTGATAAAAAGGCTTTCAAGCTTCTTGGCAGTAATTAGGTAACAAAGAAGACTTTTGATATGGCATGCAAGAAAGAGATGCCTATCTACAAACCAARAAGCAAATAAACAGCCAGCAAAACWCAAGTTTCACCTTCTTATTTCAAMTGCCATCAATAACTARYATTTTAAATACTCTGCATAAATGAGTACCTCTCCACTCATTATAGACCTGATTTATCACAGACTGCTTTAAAGTTCTTATTTCTAGGAAATATTAAAAATGTACAGTAAGAACTATTATTAGTTTTATTAGAATAAAAAAATCATATAAAATTCATAAGTTAAAATAAACCCAACTGTTTTAATTTGCACCATAAAATACATTTACCTTTCCAGGCAAACTGAAATCTGGTTTGCCAGTTCGTTACTGTAGGAGCGTTCCAGCTGATGAATAAGGCAATTGAACTGYCCCAAGTACTGCATGGAAGACAAAACACATGTTATTGTTTAGGCTTCCACAATTAAAACTGAGACAATACTTGCAAGGACAAAGTTTGCTTGTCAGTGCAGTAACTGACAACCAAGCCTTACCCAGTAGAGCTGCTGTGCCTGCTGCTGCAAGGCCTCCTCTTTCAGCTGCTGGATGAGATCCACCTGCTCAAACAGCCACACYTCACGACTGCGCAGGCATTCCAGGTGCCGGCTGATGTGGCTGTGGATCTTGGCCTTGACCTGTCAGGGAAYACACACCATTTCTACATCTCTCAAGCAGAGTGAACAAACATGTGCTRCACTGATTACAAACTACTGGGTTTCAGTGGCAAGCGGTATTTTTGGAGCAATTTATTTCACAAAAATTAATCACAGTCACCCACAGCACATGACTCAAGTCAGTAAAAGCTTCAAGGCTACCTTTAAAGAGGTATCAAAGAATAATGTAATATCTCTCTATTCTGATGTTTTAACCAATAGCTTTTGGAAATTCTGCATGCCTAAGCTAGTAACATACGAATACCTTTATCAAGAGCAGGACCAAATGACACAGCAATATGCTTGCARATTGTTAGGAAAATTTCAGAACACCATGATAATATTAAGTACTCCGTATAATAAAAACTTTCATTAATGTTAGTTATTAAAACTTTATATCATATAAAATCATATAAAATCATATATTAGAACATCTTTAAGAAGTAATTTAAAATTACCTCCCGCCAGTTCTCTTTAATTTGCTGTTCAGCTTTGACAATTCCAGCTATAGCTGTTTCCAAGTCCTTCTTTGCTTGAAGGCACTTTGCCAGAGTCTCACTGCTGCAGGAATTTCTATTTCTATCTTGTGGTGGACTCATTCTTGAAGTGTTCCTAAAACACAATGGAAAAACAATTTCTTAATAGTTTCTGTTCCTCTTTAGCAGAAGAGGAAGGGCATCATATGAAGAACCATCTGCTCTACTTCACTGTAAAGGTGAACAAAAAAAACCCTAAGACCCTACGCAGATGCAAGTGTTCTAAACATAGATAAAGCTCTCCTACAGGAGTGACAATGGTCTCTCAAACAGGTCAGGCCACAGAATTTGYACAATCACAGGAAAACCAACAGATATTTGACAACAGCTTCAGCTGCAGGAGTTTAGGCAATCYTCCCCTGCCAGTCACCTTCCTCTAGCTTTTATACCTAGTCAGCAAACTCCAGAGCTGAGGGGTTGATTCAGGGAAGGTTCAACAGCAATGCAAGAGCTAGGGAAAATGGCCCAGCCAGGGGCAGGAAATGTTTCAGTCACCCTTTTTCCCTCTGCAGGCAAGTGAGCTGGATCCTATGAGAAAATTCCAATACTGTTTCATCGACTGAAAACCCAGATCACTCTTCACTGAGCTGCAAAGGCCAGAACTTTTAACAAGTGCCTATTATTTTGTTCTGGTCACAGCTGTGGTAACTTAGTCAGCTTCAGGAKAGTCTCAAGTAAAAGGGGCTCAAAACCAAAACTTCTACAGAAGTTAAACTGGTAAGGAATTTGCAAGTAAAGGGGAAAAGATAATACGGATTTTTATTAAAAATGGGAAGGATCAGCCTAAGCACTTTTTCTACACCATGGATATTTTGTTACAGAAGAGTTTCAATTCTCCTGTCAGTTTCATGGGATTCCTGGAGCACTAAACATTCATAGTATTCGTTCTATTTAAAACAAGTGCTCAGCAATAACAGCTATGGAAATTCCTAGCACAATTAAAGTGTACACACGTGCCAATCTAAAATGTCACAGATTTTACCACTGCTCTGGRGGGAACTGAAAGTAGTTTTGAATATGACGACGAGCTTGTGTTACTGAGCAGCCATTTAGTCCTCAATTTCCAAGCCCCATGACCATATAAACTGCAACCCAAAAAGCCTTCTACAGCCAAGATCCACCAGACAGATATAAAGTGTCTTTCAGAGAGCAGAGGGCTAAGAGTCGCTTGCAAGTGGAAGGTGACAGAAAAAGCAATGTTCACTGTGGGGCAGCAGCAGCAGCTGTACGTCCCTTACTTCCCTCAACACCATGGGCTTCCTGTCTCTCCAGATACAAGACACAGATGAGGCACAGAAGCCATCCCAAGACCCTGCACACAACTCAATCCCATCCTCCTATAAGATCTCATCTTCTAGGAACTGCAGTGCACAAATACAAGAGAAGAAAACTCAAATGTAATTTTTAAGCTTATGTTATTTTGCACCAAATCAGACAGGATGCAGAAGTCCAAAAATACATCATTCTCCATGCWGGGCTATGAATGCCAGCTTTGTCCCTGTAATTGCACACCCTAACTCATTCACGGGTTCTCTTCTGTAAGGTCTCATAATCTTCACCATGCTAGCAATGWTCAATAAAAGGAAAGCTACGCTTTCTCCTCACARCACTCCTTAGACTTTATCTTGCTTTTCAACTCTCATGTACAACCTATGGGAAGTAGGAGCAAACAGTCTAAGTGGGAGCCCTAGTTCTCAGATGTAATCTAACAAGTAGTTCATAGCAATACACCCAGCCAAGAAAACAAGAATATTAGATACCCTGAAAACTATCATATACTCAAAAGTAAATTTAAAAAATCGTATTATTATTTCATTTATTATATTTTTGCATAACAACCAAGTCAAAGTCTGAAAGGCTAAATATAACTACCACATTGCTCACACAGTAGATAATGTACTTACAACACTTGTGAAAATTATTAACCTACTTTATCACACTGCATTAGCAGCTTCATAATGGTACAATCAAATTTAAGAAGCTTACACATGCTTGTCTAATGATCTCTGAAACTGCTGTTTGTTGCTTTTCCTGTTTTTCGATGATTGCAACAGTCTCTTMAAAATGTACAGAGAAAATGAATACTGCCCTCCTCCAGCCAGTCAGTTCCTGTTAAAATGGCTGTTCTTAGTCTTTATCGAAAATTAGCTGTAAAACTCGCATTATAGTTGAGCATGAGAGCCAATCAACCTTTCTCTTCAATTTCCACAAACCTCTAACAAGGGGGGGCAAGCACCTATTTCCTTGCTTCCCAGTTATTCCCAAATAGCAGTGGGARTTTAAGATATTTTCAGGTCCCATGCTCCCAGCGATCACACGCTTCAGCTCAACAGTAACAAAATATAATTATTTCTGCAAGAAGACACAGGGCTGCAACACACGGTCACCTTTTCGGGCAATTTCCGTGCCATTAAACTGTTTCTAAGCACACGGTGCTCCCCACAGTCGCCGCTATGCGCGTCACGGGATGCACAACCCCATCAGATGAGCTCGCACTTACTTTCCGCTCAGAAAGCAATCCCGCAATGTCCTGTTTATAATGCCGCTTCCATTCCCAGCCTCCCGCTCCGCTGAGGT